>NC_056748.1:1023200214-1023295214 GCF_019279795.1 Protopterus annectens | reverse complement strand
ATTTTAGATGTTGTGAAGATAGGTGAAGGCTGCCAGCCTAGCCAGATATAATTTTGTAGGTAATTCTGTCATTTGTAAATATTAATGTAAGCCACAGGCGTGTTCTCTTAAATGTGAAAAGACTGCATTGGATATTGAACTGCAAAAATGTAACAATGCACTCTGTTTAAGAAAGCTAAGTCAAGCATTTCATGACTGTCCTTGATGTCAAAATTCAGAGCCAATATGTCTGGATGAAGGAATTCTACCTATTGTTTTGAGGTCAGAGTGAATGGCTAGAATTTCCATGTATAAATGTTCTTTATTGCTCTGGTTTCTGACCAGGTGTAAAGATTGTAAATGTAGTTTTTGACCCAGATAGGGTAAAAAAAAAAAATTCTCCAAAGCTGATTGCAACCTCCTAATGGATGGTATAAACAGCTTCACAGCCCCCTCCTCCTCCATAGGAATGGAAACATATGTCCAAACTTACACCAAAGTACTATACAGGCATTTGTATAACTGCATGGAATAAGGAATACCCAACAGGGCAAAATCATCCTCCTCATGGAGGAGTAAACCTGTCTGGTGGACATCTGCAATAAATAAACTATAATAAAAGTAAAAAATTGCTGTTCAGGACTAAGAAGGAGCAGGTGCCTAATTGGAAGCAATCTCTCCTTAGCCTGGGCAAGCAAATAAGAGCACTAGCGAGATCCTCTAAAGTAAACTTTGAGTCCAAACTGGCCACATCATCTAAAGGAAGTCACAAGGCTTTCTTCGCATATGTCCTCAAACTCAAGGGGAAGCACCCAGATCTGCACAAAACTGGTGGTCAAAGACACCACATACACAAATGTCATAGATATAGTCAACTTGCTGGCAGGCAGGTTCAGTGAAAACTTCACCCCTCTGTCCCTCCCATCGGTAAATTAGGACATCCCCAGTACCTGCCTCCCTCCCCTTATCTCGAGGGAACAAGTCATCACTCCCCTCTCAAATTCAAAAAAATACGGCTTCCATGGGACCCAATAACATCCCAGGCTGCATCCTACATGAACTTAGGCAGGAACCTGCAGCACCATTTGGCACTCTGTTCCACCTTAGCCTGAGTACCAGCTTCATCCCAGCCGAGTGGAGGACAGACACTATCATCCTTTTGCACAAAGGTGGAGCATCCACCGATCCAGGAAATAATAGACCCATCAACCTAACTAGCTTGATGTGCAAAGCCATGGAGCAGATTATCATGGACCCCATTAACAAGGACACTGGTAACCTCCAAACACTTGATCCCACACAGTTTGATTTCATCAAGGGAAGGTCATGCCTGTTAAATTTGGTTGACCTCTTTGAGACAGTCACCAAAGCCATGGAAGTGGGGAAGAGGGTGCACATCCGCCTACCTTGACTTGGCCAAAGCCTTCAATACTATTCCCCACTCGGGTATAATACATAAACTCTCTCAGCTAGTCATCAATTCATATGTTACCAGATGGGTAGCAAACTGGCTCACTGATAGAATCCACCTAGTCAAAATAGGGGAAGCCACCTCAAGCAGTCAACCCATAACAAGCGGTGTACCCCAGGGATCAGTCTTGGGGTCTTTGTTATTTGGGATATACTTTTCTCAGGTAAAGGCCAAAACCAGGGGGTTATGGTTGACCAAATTTCCAGATGACTGCAAGCTGGGCACTGCATCAATTCCCCAAGTGATATGGACATCCTCCAAGAGGGTCTCACCCAAACAAATGACTGGTGCCAGAAACATGGCCTCAAACTGAATGCCAAAAAAATGCATCATAATCCACTTTGGGGTTAGTGACATCCCCGCCAGTTGTCACATTAATAACAAGGTGCTAAGCATGCAATCAGTCATGAGGGACTTTGGCACCCAAGTTGATAGCAAATTGATTTTTGACCACCATATTGCCTCCATTGTATGGAATGCTTTCTACATGGCCCACCTCATTAGTAAGGGTATCTCATCCAGGGACAAGGTGTTCATAACATCCCTGTATTCTTCCCTTATAAGACCCATTATTGAGTGCAATGCCCCTTTTGGCATGCACTTCACAAAGCACATGCAGCAGCTGGAGAGACCACAGAGGCTCCTCACCAGGAGAATCCAGGGTGCCCAACATCCCCCCTACACAGAGAGGCTAAAGGCCCTCTCCCTCTACTCAGTCTCCTACAGACTCTACAGAGGTGACCTCTGTCTGGGTTTCAAAACAATCTCAGACTCCGCCTTGATGGGACTGCTGCATATCTGCAAGTCAAGCTCTACTCGAGTAACCCACATGCTTGAACTCAACCTGGTCTGTGATATCAATATGACTTGTTGGCAGAACAGATTTGTGTCCCAGAGACTCCCTCTTATGTAGAATAGACTCCCGCTCCACGTCAAGCAGAGTACCTCATTAACTCTCTTTAAGTGCAACCTGGATAACTGGATGGGAAACAGAAAATATACCCCAGGGATTCCACCTGTATCCCTGCTGGACAGGGGCATCGGGTGCTGACTTGTCAGAACATGGGCTAAGTTCTTGGCTAGACTTGTAAGACCTCATTGCCAATAGCCTAGTAACTTCCTGTGATCCTATGATTATATATATAATATATATATATATATATATATATATATATATATATATATATATATATATATATATATATATATATATATATATATATATATATATATCATTAAGGCCATAGTGTCAGAACCATGCTTAAGCTCAATTCCAAAAAAATGTGTCATCTCCTTTGGGAAAAACCCAGTTCCCATGAATTACCACATTGATGGTAGTTCACTGAACACAGAAGGCATTATAATAGATCTGGGAACACAGGTTGACAGCATCCTCTCTTTTGCCCACCACATTGCCACTGTGGTCAGAAAGTCCTTTTATGTGACACATCTCATTACTAAGGGTTTTGCATCCAGGAAGAAATAGGTCATTATCTCTCTCTACTCTTCCCTCATTAGGCCAATCATCGAGTACAATACCCCATTTGGCATGCACCTCACTAGACACCTGCAACAACTGGAGAGGCCACAAAAGTACCTCACAGAGGATCCTAGGCCTTAAACATTTGTCCTATATGGACAAACTCAAAAAACTCCAACTATTCTCTGTCTCATATCGCCTACTTAGAGGCAATCTCTGCTTAACTTACAAAGCCATGTCTGACCCATCTCTGTTAGAAATGCTGCATGTAAAGAAATCTCAATCCCTCCGCACTACACGCTCCAGAGACCTCAACCTAATTACCACAATCAACAGAACATGCTGGAGGAACATGTTCATAACCCAGAGACTGCCCATGCTAAGGAATAGACTTCCCATACATGTCAAACAGAGCACCTCACTGGCCCTCTTCAAGAGAAATCTTGATGAGTGGATGGGAAATAGAAAATGCACCCTGGGGATCACTCCAGTGGCTCTACTCGACAGAGGCACTGGGAACTAAGGTCAGGTGGCACGATGCCAGGGTAATCCTCTGGGCTAGGCCTGTAAAGGCTCCAGGGTCATTAACCTAGTACACACCTATGAACTTATATATAATATATATATATATATATATATATATATATATATATATATATATATATATATATATAAAATACCACAAGACTCCAGCACTAAAAATTAATCAATCAAAGCAGTGGTGCGTACTCTACTTTAATGGCAGGCAGTCTGCTTCACAGATGGGTTTTGCTACATAGCATCATCAGTGTGTGCCAAAAAGCAGTATGTCCTGAATATATATGGGGAACAGTGTAGCAACAGTATATATAATAAATTCTCAAAAAAATCCCATAAAATATTACTACCAAAAAAAAAACACACATCACATTTCTAATAACACACAACTCTATATATACAAAAATATACACCTCTCAACATGCATATATAATACAAATAATCCATATTTACCAGTGGTCATTAAGACCTAGTTTAATTAATGCTCCCAGGTTACTAATCCACATACGTTCCTTCCTAGTTAAACTTTCATGTTTTTTGGAAACCGTAAAATGGTCCCCCTCCACTTTATCTACCCCCCCAAAAAAATGGGCTGAATTATGTTGTAATGTATGTTTGTATAATGCACTACATGTACGTTTACATTTAATATCACTCACATGTAGTGCTGTCCACTGTTTAAATGAACATGACATTTTCCCTATGTAAAATGACCCACATTGGCACACCGCCATCTATATAACCCATTCACTCATACATGTAATCAGATGTCTTATGTCATATACGTTTGGGGTATTTACCGAAGTGAAGGATCTAGTCCTGGATATTAACTTGTAGTATTTGCAATGTCCACAGAAAGTGCTTCCCACTAGTGTTTTATCTACAGAACCAATACCATAAGTGTATCCTTTTTTATAAGCTGAAAAGTGCTCACCCAGAGTTTTACCCCTACGGAAACCAAACCTACAGTTGTCATCTAACAAGGGTCCAAAAAAATGATCAGACTTTAATATGTGCCAATATTTGGCTATTGCTGATTGAATCCTAAAAGTATTAGTGCCAAAAGTGGTTATCAGCCTAAGTTTCCCACCTTGATCTACTGTCTTAACTTTTGTATCCTGCAGCAGATCAGTCCGCGATGTTTGAATGGATTGCTGGTAAGCCTTGTTAATCAGGGTTTCACTATATCCCCAGGATTTAAATCGGGATCTGAAGTTTTGAGCCTCAACTTTCAAATCCCTATCAGTGGTGCAAATACTTCTGATTCTCAAAAACTGGGCTTTTGGAATATTATCAATTATATGTCTGGGATGGCAGCTATTAGCATGCAACAATGAGTTCTTAGAAAAAGGTTTACGATAGACTGGTATCTATAGTCCCGTCTATAACTTTAGTTACATTAACGTCCAAGAATTCAACATTGAATAAATCAGTTTTCCCACTGAAATGTATACCATATTTATTGTTATTCAAATAGGCTACAAATGCTCTCCAACCTTCCAAGATGCCATTCCAGACTACTCAGCAATTGTCCAAGTATCTGCGCCACATGATTAATTGGGATAGAAATATTGTCTTCATTATATATGTACTGCAATTCAAAAAACCCCATAAAAAAGTCTGCATAAATGGGTGCAAACATGGCACCCATAGCGGTACCTTTAATCTGCAGATACTATTCTTGGCCAAACAAAAAGGCATTATGTTCCAACATAATCCTAATAGAATCAGTAAAAATTTCACTTTTCATTGTATATATCTGAATATTGTAACCAATATTTTACTGCAGTAATACATCCCTGATGTGGAATACTAGTATATAAATCCTGCACATCAAGGGTCCCCAAATATGCATTAAATGGGACTTGTAAAACATTCAGAAGTGACAAAAATTGGTTGGTATGTTTAATTCTGGCTCGTACAAACACAAAAAGAGCTTTGAATTTAGATTCAAGACAAATAGAAATAGGCTCTATTAGTGACCCCTACCATACATAATAGGGTGACCAGGAGGCTAGGTAACTGATTTATTGATTTTCAGTACCATATAAAAATATTGTGGTTGTGGATCATCTACCATCAAGTGAATTAGCAAATATATCTGGATAATCCCTTCAACCTTAACACTGTTCAAATATTCATCAATAGTCCTCTTGAACCCCATTGTTGGACCAACTGGAAGGTGGCAATATGATATAGCATCCATTAATTGCCTAATAGCCTCATGTCTATACTCCTTTGTATCCCAAACCACTATGGCACCTCCCTTATCTGCACCACAAATTACCAACCTGTCATTATTTTTTAGATTTCCCATTGCCACTTTCTCACCAGTTGTTAAACTATGAGAAAAATTCTTAAAAATATGTCCCTGGTTAACATGTAACTCCTGTAGTACCTGTTATTCAAAAGTCTTAACGGACCCTTGATAGGGAGGTTGAAAGTTAGATTTTCTAAAGTTAAATAACCCTCTTTCAGGTCCTAATTGTACCTATGTTTTTTGTGCAAAAAAGTGTTTCATATTAAGCACTCTAAAAAATTCCTTAACATCTTTGACTGTACCATAATGGGAAACATAAAATGATGGCACAAATCCCAGTCCTTTATTTAGCAACTGTGACTCTACATCAGAAAAGTGATAATCAGTTAAGTTAACCACCAACCGATTCTCTTCAATATTAGCATCAGTACCAGGCCCATGTCCATCATTTAAGTCTGTAAACTGTTGCTGAACATTTGCTCCACTGCTTCATTTACGATGTTTATGGCGTCCCCTTCTAAAGGAGCTCAAAATCTCTTAGATATCGTGGAAAGTGATGAAAAATGTTCCCCCGTATCAGTCTCTGTGTCAGTGTTGGAATAACCTGATGAAGATTCTGAAGTACTTGACCTATTGTTGGTTTTGGTTACCTATTACAACCGTGAAACCACAGTTGCACAAATACGGAAACGTCGACACATATTGAGTGAACCACGAAAACACCAAATGTCCCGAAGTGCGAAATTCGAAATGTCAAATCGTCATAGTTGGCCCTTCTCCGGTATAGCTCCTTAAGGTAAGTATGCAATAGTTACAGACCTTAGGGTTAGGGTGCGGGTTAAGGTAAGTGCAAAAATAGTAATATATGTAAGCTTTAGTTTAGGTTTAGAAGTAGGGTTTTGTTAAGTGTATGTATGTGGATTATTTATTTTGTTTGGGTAGGTAGTACGTAGCAGGCGGCGAGGTTGGCCAACTATGTCGATTCGACATTTTGAATTTCACGGTTCAGGACTTTCAGTGTTTTTGCAATTCACTCAATATGTGTCGACATTTGCATATTCACATATGTGAGATTTCACTGTTATAATATAGACCCGTTGGTTTTCCTCAGTATGGATCGAACCCTCTTTCTATTTGGTCTAGTGGAACTTTTAGTCTCTGAAAAACTAACCGACCTCTTAGTCTTCTTCCAAGTGTAAGCACTTTCACTTTTAAAATCATTTAAGTCCCGTTGGCACTTTTTGATTTTACGATCTTGTAATTCCTTATCATATTTGTCAGCCTCTTTTGAAAATATAGCATGTTTCTCGGCATAACCTTGTTGAGTAATAAACTTCGTCATATGCTCATAACATTCGTTAAGTTTTGCCACTAAAAATGGTAACTGCTGTTCATAATACTCAACAATAAAATAAACATATTTGATGCTGTTTGTTGTATTTTGCACCATTTTTCATAAATGCTGTATCATCTGCCCCCACCCCAGGTTCTACGTAAACACGCAGCCCCTGTGGAGCAGTTCTGGCATTGGAATATGCCTTCAACAGTTTACAGTTCCAAACATTAGAGCGTACCTTTTTTTCTAGTCTCCGTCAGTAACTTAAACTGTTGCTGCATGTCTGACTTCTCAGTCCCATGTAAATTCTGTGAAAACACCATCTGCATATTAAAAGAAAAAAAGGTTGTCCTTGTTTGTAACCAAATTATCCAAAACCAGCCTGAAATCTTGCTCAGCTGCCATTTCAATATTGAAAATACGAGTTATAACCTCCACCTGCTAATAAGATGTCCGGCTATCCAGATCCTCTGACATGTTGCCAGTAAACCAGTACGTGATTAAATATCAATTATTCACTTGCCAGAAAACATCAACACTCATTAAAAGTAATCCCAACAAATCAAACAGTGCGCAATGTCCAAAGTGCTCGGAGATAAACCAACAATACTACAAGACTCCAGCACTAAAAATAAATCAATCAAAGTAGTGGTGCGTACTCGACTTTAATGGCAAACAATCTGCTTAACAGACCAGTTTCGCTGCATGGCGTCATTAGTGTGTGCCAAAAAGCAGTATGTCCAAAATATATATGGGGAACAGTGTCTAAAGCAACAGTATATATAATAAATTCTCAAAAAAATCCCATACAATATTACTATAAAAAAAAACACACATCACATTTCTAATAACACGCAATTCTATATATACAAAATGTACACCTCTCAACATGCATATATAATACAAATAATCCATATTACCAATGGTCATTAATACCCGGTTTAAAACCCGGTTTAAATAATGCTCCCAGGTTACTAATCCACATACATTCCTTCCTAGTTAAACTTTCATGTTTTTTGGAAAACATAAAATGGTCCCCCTCCACTTTATCTATCCCCAAAAAAACAAAATTGGCTGAATTATGTTGTAATGTATGTTTGTATAATGCACTACGTGTATGTTTGCATTTAATGTCACTCATACATTTTTACCAGTGTAAGTAAATACGTGGTCAACTGTAAACAAAACTCATGCTGAGGTAAGTAGAGAACAGAGCATGTTGGCCAAGTGTTTACTTACTCCATTAAACAGTCAACGTTCGTGTTTCTGAACATTCATGCTTTTCATCTTGGGATTTTGAAAGTCGGTTATGTGTGAGTCAGGCTTTAGAAGTAGACCCATATATATATATATATATATATATATATATATATATATATATATATATATATATATATATATATATATATATAATGTGTATTGCACAAGAGTGAATGGCAAGTATCCAGACATCCAATAGATTGATGTTATAATGTCAAAGTCACCAATATTGACCTATTGTATACATGCTCTAGAGATTACCCTGGAGCACCCCAACCAATGGTAAGTGTTTTTGCAGAGGGGGCAAGCCACCTGTGACCCCCACAACCCCTGCTAATTATATATACTAACTCCAAGATTGCACAATCCCCAGGGATAGGAAATATTCTCCTACACTGGGTTTGTCAGTCTTGCACACCTGTCAAACAGCTGCCTGTGTTGACCAAAAAGGTCACTCTACTTGGTGTTGGAGCATTTGCCATTTTCTCCAGTGCTCGGCACCCATATAGATGTATAGATATGTGTATATGTTTGTATGTGTGTGTGTGTGTGTGTGTGTGTGTGTGTGTGTGTGTGTGTGTGTGTGTGTGTGTGTGTGTGTGTGTGTATATATATATATATATATATATATATATATATATATATATATATATATATACACACACACATACATACATATAGTAAACTGAGAAGAGGTACTCATATTTACGAACAGATTCCAATAAAACTAAAAAAATGTGATTATAGCTTTCTTTGTCTTTTTGTGTTTTTTGACAGAAAGTGGTTTCCAGTGTTTATGTGGTGATAACAGTATCAGTATGGTAACTTTAGTGCAATAACATAATCCCTGTATAAGAACTATATTAAAGTTCACCCATCATTAATGAATGCATTTTATACTATTAAATCGGATTCCATATAATTAGTTGATAAAAAATCAACATCAAGCCCCCTTTTTCCCCATTTTATATGGGGTCATGGTGTAGCTTGAACTCTTGCTGCTTCTCTTTTTTCAGAACCACTATACAATTTTTGTAAATAATTTTTAACCAGATGAAACTATTAGGTATGATTGCTTCTTTTTAAAATTTCCAGAAAATGAATCTGGCTAAGTGACTTGCTTGGTCAAACAGCATGTAGATGGATGCTGATGAACATGCTTTCCTTTATAACAGGGTTTGTACAAAGGCTCATATGATGTCAGTGATAAAAGATTATGCAGAAGTTCTTGCAGATTATATAGCCATCTACTAAACGTTCTAGCAACAACTCTGATAATACATAATTCCTGGGGCTATAGCAGCATGTTGCCTTGTTTTAGACAACACTTCCATAGCTCCAGTGATTCACAAAATATAAAGCGGCATCTGTCCTGTAATATGTATTAAATAAGGATTAGGGAAAAAAAGAATATGTGGAATGCTGCCATCAACAGAATGCTGCTGTTATTTCATAAAACCAATGTATATGGAGCTGTGGCAGTGCTCATCTCCACAGTAAGTATTCTGGTTCCAAGTGCAGTGCAGGGATCACTGCCAATGAGAGTTCACTGCCAGTGTAGTGAAGAGACCACTGATGATGTAATGCAGAGGCTGCATTGAGGGTGCACTTCAGAGATCATTGAGGCTAAACTGAGGCTGCAGTATAGAGATCACTGAGGATGTAAGCAGAATCATTGAGGCCAAACTGAGGCTGCAGTGTAGAGATCACCGAGGCTAAACTGAGGCTGCAGTGTAGAGATCACTGAGGATGTAAGCAGAATGATTGAGGCCAAACTGAGGCTGCAGTGTAGAGATCACCGAGGCTAGACTGAGGCTGCAGTGTAGAGATCACTGAGGATGTAAGCAGTATGATTGAGGCCAAACTGAGGCTGCAGTGTAGAGATCACCGAGGCTAAACTGAGGCTGCAGTGTAGAGATTACCGAGGCTAAACTGAGGATGTAAGCAGAATGATTGAGGCCAAACTGAGGCTGCAGTGTAGAGATCACTGAGGATGTAAGCAGAATCATTGAGGCCAAACTGAGGCTGTAGTGTAGAGATCACCGAGGCTAAACTGAGGCTGCAGTGTAGAGATCACCGAGGCTAAACTGAGGCTGTAGTGTAGAGATCACCAAGGCTAAACTGAGGCTGCAGTGTAGAGATCACTGAGGATGTAGGCAGAGATTTTTGAGGTTGCAGTGCAGAGATCACTGAGACATTAACTTGGAGTAGGAAAAATCAAAGCATCACAGCCAGCTGATAATCTTGAAACAATGGGTTTTATGGATATTTTGTCGTGTTAATCCCCCAGTACCTACAGAAGGAGCAAATGGGTTCATTGAAACAATGATGGTTTATATAATCTGACTGCATTTACCATCTATAATTTACAATATATAAAAGACAATAAGCTGAATGCCGTATACTTATTTCATTACTGTCTCAGGCCTCAGGATGGCACTGAAGTTGCAGGCAGACAATGAAGGACCAGAAAGGCATGATGGCTGTACCTTGGAGATAACACTAAGAGTAAAAGTGAATAAAAACTGTAGTCAAGATATGACAAAGCAAATGGAGGCTGGCTGATGTTGCTTTTTACCAAAACTAAAGCAATTTAAAATATTATCTTTCTGTGTTTTTATACATATGTGTTTAGTGACCAGACCGCCCAACTGTCCCTATTTTGGAGGAGCATCTTATTTTCAGGTATGATTTAGGATGATCCTGTTTTAAAAGTATGTCCCCAACTTCAGGCTTGATTTATTCTTTAACACAGTTTTCTAAATCTCCCTCATCACATGTAATTTTTGAAGTTGTCTGGTACATGGAGAGCCGTATTTTAAGGTCTTCTTGTCTGAAGCAATGTTAAATGACCTTGCATGGTAGAATTTTGTGATACCTATTTTACACTATCTCTTTGATAATGTGCTTATGTGTTTCCACACACACTTTTTTAAATGTGTTTCTGACTAGTATCATACATTCCTATCGGAAGCAAGAAGAGTGGCATGCTATTTGGTGTTTAGATTTTACTCTAACTAGATAACCAGGTTTTTAGCTGTATGTTCCTGGTTTTCAAGGGATTTTCTTCCCATTTTCAATGATTGCAAGTTGAGCGTTGTGGTCCAGTCCCCAACGTGTGTGTGTGTGTGTGTGTGTGTGTGTGTGTGTGTGTGCGTGTGTGTGTGAATTATTTCTGGGTAGTATCATAGCGAACTGTCAGTTGATTCATTTATTTTAAAAGTATATTTTATAGCAAACTAAATATGTTTTTTCATCTGAAAAAAAATCTACTTTACCTGAACTTTTCTTAGAAGAACTGAGTATCTGCCTTCCTCCACAATAAAAGCACACTGCTGTTTATATGGACAAGCTGGCACAAATGGAGAAGGCTGTTTATTTCAAAGTTAGAGGTAGGAAACCCTTTAATCAGCAGCACATGTTTTGTCTCCTGCTGATGTTTTCCATGTACCAGACAGCTGTAATTTATGGCTGCACAGTACTTGGGGGATGGGGGTGATACATGTATTACACAGTGCCTGGTAGCACTGCAGAAATGTCATTTGTAACAACTGTTCACACTAGATCTTAATTTTTCATGATCTAAGAAGTGAAACTTCCTCTTCTGTAAATCATGGCTTTGCAGATGTGCACAGCTTGGGAATTATGGGTATGATGGAGCAACTGCTTGCACGTAGGGTGAATTACGCCCAAGTAATGTAGATTTACACATCACAGGGAGCTACAGATGGTATACTTTCAACTTCTTTGCTCCACATGATATCTTAACACTATGCTGGACTAACATACAAAAAGAGTTACACAAGCATAAGGAATAGTGTAAATAACTTCCATAGAGAACAGAAGACACACAAAAAGCAATGTAACACAAAATGTATAGTAATGTAGCAGGTGTTACACAAAGAGCAGTTACACCATATGGAATGCAATAAGTCTTTGCAATGAAAGCACATTAGTTACTGATAGTGCAGATGCCCAAAGCTCTGAGCTGCTACTTATGCCTAGATTACAGGGTTTGATTCCTTCCACCATCATTTGCCTGCTGTATGACTCCAAGCAAGTCAATTAACCAAACAGTACTCCCAGGCTGCAGCTGAAAAGGGGCAATTGTGTCCAGTTGTATAGTCAACAAATAGGTAAAAGCAAAAGTAAAAAGTCACATGCTGCTGTTTTAGGGGAGAGTATAATGAAGAATAGCATACAGATTCAACAGAAATACACTTTGTGCATACCTCTCAACTGTCCACATGTTCGCAGAATGTCCAGATTTTTGCCTCAGATTTTCCATCTGCTCTTCATAGAATTTGTGGTTTTCTGGTAAATCACTAAGGGCTATCTTTTGAAATTTTGAGACTTGCCTTCCCAAGTCCCGAGATATTTAAAAAAGAGATAATATGCAGGAAACAGCAAATATTGAACATTGCTGTTATCCTTTATACTTGTTTTTGTATGTGTGTGTGGGGGGGAGGGGGAGATCTTCATACCCTCTTTCCTCTTATTATACCGACTCCAAAATTGCCATATCTCAAAAAAAGACAATATTCCAAGAAATGGCAATCTCATTATTAAATTTATGGAAGTCCAGATTTTGGGTCATTCAGTTTCCACATCTCAGGACTTGGCAAAGAAAGGGTGCCAGTCTGTGATATGATTACACCCTTCTATTTTAGCTGAACAATTGATCCTTGCATTTCTAGTGTGATACTTCACACTCAGTCTTAAGTTATTGTACCGGCAATGGGGAGTCAGCAAGTAGCCTTGTACGTTGTTGGGGGGGGGGGCACTAACTATATCACTATATAACTGTTACAGGATACAGAGCTGTACATTTAATACCCTTAGATTTAAGTGTACTTATTAAAGGAAAAAGCTGTTTCCTTTTGTCCATCACCATATCTAAGAAATCATTGCACCATCTAATCAGCAGATTGTTAGAAACCATGTTTAGGCTTGTGCTTGTTTTGGGCTCATTTTCAGTATATTTTCAGAATTTTTATAATCCCTGATCTTTGATACTGCAGTATAGATGGCTGTGTCAAAGAGCAGGTACAGTGTCTTTTTCTAGTGTGTGGTATAATGGACAGCTTCCAAATCCATGCTTTAAAGATTATGGCTTATTGTGTTCTTTTTCCTATGGTGAGAATAATCTTTTATTTATCCTCTTGGCTCTGTTCTGTTAGGCATTCAGTTTTTTCTTGCAGCCATTGAAAACTGACGAGGAGAATATTGGTCTCTGCATCATGATACTTTATGTTTTCATTAGGCACAACTATCTTTATACTTTTCCTTAATTTGCTGTTGGTTTTCTTTGGGTCATTTTTTTTTAAATTCCGTTGACCTCAGAATCAGTCATGAGCTGGAAACATTGTTATCAAATGGCAAAGTATGTATTCCAGCCAGTAGAAGCTGGAAGTTTGGTTAAGGCAGATCTTTGAAACTGTATTCAATTGAGAAGTTGCTAGTTATGACAGCACTAAAGTTTGTCCCTCCCTAAGGTGATCTATTTATACTGATGATGTTTTACAAGTTTTAACAGTGGCCTTTTTTACTTTGTTGCATATTTCATGGAGACCTTAACTCTGTCATCCTGACTGTATATTACGGGAACTAAAAGTCTTGCTTGTCCATTTTTATGGTCATAAAATAGATTGTTAAAAGACCATGTAGTTCTAAGGAATAATTTAATGACCCAGAACATAGTTTTATCTGTAACGCATTTGCAGCGATAGGGCAGTCTCTATGGTGTTTAAGATTTTATAAGTTAGAATGCATGTGGTGCCCTTGGGTATTAGGTGAGCAATTTATTTTCATAATGAATGGGAGTTGTTATGATGTTTAAAAGAATTGCACAAACATTTGTACACATTAATTAGTGCAGGCTGGAGAGTTTTCACATTTGTCTTGGAGTCAGCTGCTATCAGCAACAGAGAGCATTCCAGTCTAAGAATAAGCACTCTTTTTCCAAGCGAGGCTCTGACCCTGATTATTATCTTTGTCTATGTTGCAGAAAAAATTCAGTCTAGGTCTGTGCGATTGTACAAAAATCCATTTTTTCTTACTCAGACATTTGTAAAGTTCTAGGGTTTTTTATAAGCTTGCCTCACTCAAGAAAGGCCATTTTTTCCTAAATATTCTAATCAATGCCATTAACAGTAAATATCATATCTTGACCAGGAATTTAGTCTACACACAGGCTGAACATACCATAAGCTGGCCATGTAGGGACAGAAATGTAAACGTCTTGGAAACTATGATTGATCTAGGTTACAATCAAAATTTTATCTTTGATACACTTGGTTCCTATCTCCTGGATGTTGCAGTAACATATTCTGACATATCCATTAAGCTGTTCTGCTATCTCCCCTCTTGGTAACTTCAATCACCTGGGCAGGCAAACTACCATATCCACATCATGTAGAACCCATTTATTGTACACGAATATACAATTCTTTAAGGCTGATTGCAATTAAATGTCATGGTTTATCCAGAAATAGATTTAATGTATGAAATCCTTCCTGTCTTTTATTGGTCTGATTACCAGTGGTCAAATGCGACAGTATTTAATAATTGGCTAAGACAACTTTATTTTGTCTACAATATTAAATAAATAAAACTTTGGAAAATCTGTGCCTATGATTTAAAAAATGTTTTCAATGGATGGAGTTTTAATTACTGTGGATCTAAGGTTCTGTTAGGCTTGTTTAGGAATTGTGCTAAAATTTTTTTAGGGACTCACATGAGTAGATCCATTTGTGCAATAAAAACATGAACTTTAATAGAGCTTTAACATGTTTCTATTGTAATACCCAAAGGTAGGGTAACAAATGAAGTGAGTTAAAATTTATTGTGCTTTCTGGGGGATATGAGTTTATTGTTGTACTACTAACACATGGAATTCATCTGACTTACAAGTACCAGAATACAGCAAATCTGAATGCTTACAAATAAGCAAGTGAGGTGGGGATAATAGATTTATGGACTAGAAATTCACTTTCTTGTGAAATTGCAAAGATTATTGCTGAGCGAGTGTATAATAGTCTGAGCAAATAGAATATTATTGCATGATGCTATAACATTAATACCTGGTTATTGCATACCTACCCTGCATTTAGATACTCACTATAATTATTTGGCCATATTAAATATGAATAAAATTGTTGAAATCTGGTGCTGATAGGTGATTTTAATTATCCTACAATCAGGTTGCAAGAAAATATAGGAGGAAATAATTGTGAAAGAGAATATATTGAGATTTTTCAGTATCATAATATTACACAAATGATTTTAGAACAGAGTTGATGTAATATCCTAGACTTGTTAGGTACAGATAATCCAGTTTTAACTGAAGTCATATTTCTCCTCCTCTAAGATTATCTAATCATTTGTCCCGCTCATTTGAAATAATTGCTAAGGGTAAAAAGAGAGTATGGACCAAATATTATAATTATGGTCTAATTGATTATTACCAGATAAAGACTAGTTTGTTATCTTTGGTTTGCTTAGAGATGGCTGAGGCAGTTGGTGAGGATTATGTTAATATTGAATCTCTGTTGTATAACAACAGTGTAGTTTGCAAAATATGCCATAAAACAGTATATTCCAAAAATAAATTCGCAGTATGGTGGAATTATAATTTAAACAGATTAAATAATAGGAAAAAAAGGGTTCCTTGTGTTTTCTATAAATTTCCAAATAAGTTTAATTAAAAAGAATTAAAGGCTAAGAAGCCAAAAACTATCACTAAGGATAATAAATGAAAAAAAAATTGTTGCAAACGAGCACACAAACATCAAGTTGTTTTTAGAAATATATTAATTCCTTCAGGAATGCAACATATCACATTAATTCTATTTTTGTAGATGGGTTAATGATTGGTGATCATGAATTAAGAGCTAATAAATTTAATGAAAATTTTACTGGTTTAGGCACCGATACACGTGATTATTTTCAAAAGAAAATAAATTGTATGTCCCGTCCTAATATTATTGAAGAAATGTTAAGAACCTTAAACAAAATTAAATCTGATAGAACTACAATCCATCAATGAAAGTGAGCATGTAACATCTTGTAATTAGTTTAACCTTTATCTCTGTATGGAATGCTTTCCTCAGCCCTAATTTAAGTTTTAGAGATTAAATGCAAATGAATAATTCTAGTTATGCATAGATCAAATTTATCTTGCAATGAACTAGTATATTTAACAGATATTCTAAAGTTGTATTTTAGTTGGCGTGTGTATTAAACAGATTCCAAAATGGTTGTACTAAGTTGTCAAAGCGTTTCCTGCTGCTTTTTCTGCTTTAATGTGTAAGAGGAAAGTATTATGGACAATGTCTGCATTGTTTCAGTGATTATGATTATTACTGCAAAGTAGTACTCTCAATAAATGGGATATAACACAACTGGATTTGAGGATTTTTTTCTAGGCAATGTGACCATTCATTCTAGAAGAATATGCCCTTTCTGCAGTTTTCTATATCTTGTGCGCTAGGCTACAGTTCAATTCTTGGAAGATGCTGACAGTGTACTGACAAGATTAAAAAACATGTAAGTGCCTGTAAGTGAGCTAAAATCAGCTAACATGATGCTTTATGATTTTTCTATAAATAATGTCTGTTAAGTCAAGGGTACCTTCATGGGGGGCATTAAAAAATACGGAGAGTGTGTAGATCCTCAAAGACAGTAACAACTGCCATACATAATATTATATTCATAAAGTAGCAGAAAGTATTCTAAGAACTAAGCCAATGTGTGAATGGAGAAAGGAGATCCTGCCCATAAGGATGACTGCAGCTAAGGGTGCAGATAACAGGCAAGGAGGGATGGAATGTACTGAAGAAAACTGGCAAAAAAACAGGGTATTGCAGGCAAGTAACTAGTGAGGGAAATGTAATAGAATAGGAAGAGGGCAATAAGACATTTGGACTACAGGCTAGAGACTGCCTTCCATATCAGTGACTGATATCGGAGTGTAGGCAAAGAGAAAGGGATAGGGGAATTCTAAGTAAAAGACCTACTGTGGTAGTGTTTTTAGCTGAATCTAGAACAGAAGCTGCTGTTAAAGTGATAATTAGCAGGGCATATAAAATATTGCACAATAACCATAGGAATCGGTCAGATGAGGTTAGAAAAGATTGGGAAGAGAAAGATTGGATAAGCAGTTCCCAAGAAAATAATGGGAAGAAATATGTATGGCTCCCAAATATGCAACAAAGTCTAGAAGAGTTAGGATTTTTGCTTGAAAATATTTGCATAGGTATTTTTAAAGCCCAAGTAGATTCCAAAAATGTTTTCCTCAGATAGATGGCAAATGTTGGAAGTGTTCTGGAGAATAAAGAGGTAACTGGGAAGATATGTTTTGGGAGTGTAATGAGTTGTCAGACTTGAACAATTCTCCACACAGTGCTCTATCATAAATATTGAGTCAGCAAATGGGTGTAACTAAGGAAACTATTTCTTTGAGCTGGGACACTGGATCTGAATTGTATAGACATGGTAAGGACTTGTTAAGTTTAATTCTGGTGGCTGCAAAAAAAAAAACAATTACTAGAAAATTAAAATCAAAGTCTAAACCAACTGTATTTAAAGTAGTGAATCTTTTAACAGAGATAAAAGAACTGGAAGTGGGATCCTTAGAAAAAGGTAGGAGCAAACTTCATTGAAGAATGAAAATTGTGGGAACAATACATCCAGAAAATATTTTGGTGAGGAATAAGCTTTAAGAGAAGGTAGGAAATGAGCAATTTATGTAATGTTGGATTGACGATAATTATATAAAAGTGTGTATGTGATGTATAATGTTTATAATTGAGAACACATTAACATAATTTGTTTTTTTTATATGTAAATGTACATTTGCCTATGTCTTAAGTGATAATTCAAGAAAAGTGTTAAAAAAGGTATCTTCAGGAGTAATATAGCAGATAACAATCAAGGTTCCAACATCTTCTTGCAGCTAAAATATTACCCTGACTATGTGATGTTCACCCTTGCTTGGTGAGGCAATCACCAATGAAGAAATGTATGATGGGCTATAAAAAAAAGCAGGACTCCAAACCACAGCACTAAGTCTGCTAAATTTGATGAGATTGGTTATCACTTTCTATTGCTTCTGGGATAATATCATTAGACTTAAGGCATGACTTGATTGTATCATCATCTAATTTGCTAGTTTGTTGTTAGGCATTAAACAAGTTGAATTTATTCCATATGTGATTCACATTTGAGATGAGACAGCAGTATGGAGCCCCTTATACATAGGGTTACCACCTGTCTCACTTTGTGAGGGACAGTCCCTCTTTGGGCAGTTGTGTCCTGCGAAAAAATTGAAAAAATGGCAGATGTCCTGAGATTTTAAGACAAAAATATTTCCTAAGTTTTCTTTAATAGTTTCATAAAACAGTTATTTTTTTTATCTGAAGCACCTAAATGTTATATGAAATAGCATAAGCAACTCAAATGCTACAAGAACAAGCTTTTATTTTGGCAAAAAGGTGAAGGTCTGTCTTTTGTACTGGTCATGGGTATGTTTTGTCCTGCAAAATCTGACATTTCTACAAAAAATGACCCACTTGGAGCATTTGAAAAGGTGGCAACCCTACTTATGCATAAGGATTGGTCTATAATGGTTTCCACATCTATTATCATAAGCAAAATATTGAATGTGTAAACAGAAAATCTTTGAGATTATTCAAAGTAGTGATTCTTTCCTTAAGGGGTTACCTAGTAATACTGTAACCACGTATAAATACAAAACTACATTTCCAACTTCATATCAGAATAATAGATTTTTGACGCAGAGTTGTTATGCAATCCTGTCTTAGCTGGTTAGCTCTTGAGAAGTGCTTTCTGTGAGGTAAGCACAGGGCTTGAGAGAAGTCAGCAGGTCTCTTGTTTTTTTATATATGGAATGGTACATGACTGGTGCATATGTAGGCTATAGTGTAGTCTGAAAACAGTACCAGAGCCATCTCTCTTCTCAAACAACTGGAGCTATTCTAAGTTTCTGAGAGAATGCCAATATTACATAACAACAGCTACAGTGTATGCAGCCGAAAATTTATTGCACTATAAAATGATAATCAGTACTGTTCACAGATCAGTTAAGCTGACAGAAATAAAAAAGATTAGAACCATCTCTTATAGCAGACAGTGCTAGAGGCCAGAACATGCATCATGTAAGCCACTTGTTGTGTTCTTGAAAGGTTCCTTCTGTTTACTGTCCAGTTCTTTTTATTCCTCAGCAGGGAGAATACTTGTTATGCATTTCCAATCAGACGCAATGTAAATCACACAGATTATACTTTGTAAGTCTTACAAATTACATAAAGCTACATTAATGTAATGTAACCTCTGTACTGAAATCATCAAATGACACACATTGCTTAGCTTATTTAATGTATTCATTTAAATTAATATGTGTTTCTTGACCTGGTAAAGTTTAGCAATTAAAGAGAGGTGACTACAACTGCTCTGTGTGATGGACTAGCACTTTGTGGATTTTCATGGATATCATCCTGAGCAATCAGTAATACCTTCTAGCAAAGTCACGGAGGCTGTTAATCTGTCGATATAAGGGATGATTGATATGCACGGGATGCATAATGATCATGAGCTCTTTACCCTTGGGAATGTGGGTCATAGGCAGGACTTGTGGTGCTAATAAACAGGTCTTTTTGAGAGCAGATCTAAACTGAGTAAATACTATGTTGTTTAGCAATCTACGATTTGCCATAAATCTTCTGTTCTCTGCAGGGATACTTCCACCACCTTAAAAGTTACCCAGAAAGGCATTTCAGGTTATTGAAAGAGTCTGCAATCCTGATTTTATTATAAACTGGAAAGCATTTTCTGCATCCAAATGCAGACTTTATTTTTTAATGGAAAGATTGACTGATAAAGACTTGAACATCTCCAAGGGATATCCTTTTTGTTATGTGGTAATATCTTACTGAATTACTTATTTTGGATTTAATGCAACTTTCAGTACCTTGATTATACTGAGGATGAAGGTTAATCTCAGATTTTGCTCTACTAGATACAGAGTAAACCTTAGTCATTTCCGATTGTTTATTGCTCTTGGATGTCCTTGACCTGTTTATTTTTAAGTTGTGTTTTGAGTATTTAAATAGGCTTTGATTAGTTTAGCAATCACACAGTTGACTCTTCATATACAAGTCCTGCCAAATTTCACTTCCATGTCTAACTTAATGCTTTTTCTGAGAACTTTTTCTCTGTCATAATTGACCATCAGGGAATCCCAGTGCCTGTTCTCCAGCTCCAGGTCTGCCTACCTTTTGTGACCACTTCAATACTTACTCCAGTAAGAGCCTGGACTAGTAAGGAGATCAAGACATCACAATTCTCCATCATACTGCTGATTTCCTGCTTTCTAACATTTCCCCCCTCCCCCACACATGCCCTAGTAATGTCTGTGCATGGGATGTCCAGTGGCCAAACTGCACAGATCCATTCATCACTGCTGCAAGGCACAAACATGGGCAAAAAGCTCCACCCACTCTCAGTAAGTATTTCATTATTATTTTTCAGCCTCTTGGAAATTGAATAGTAGTATGCACCTCATGTATACATCCCATCCTCTCTGTTCCTCTCCCAGGATAGGCACAGCCATCCTCCCCTTCCAACACTTCAGATACCTGAGCAGCTCTTCAAAACCCAGGGTGCCTGGATTGTAGTAAGGGCTTTATCCATCCATTGCACTCCACAGAGCTGGCTCTAACCTATCACTTTTTTACCAGGTAACTGACAAAGTAGTTTATACACTATTAGAATCATTGTAATCAACTCGTGGCCTCCATTATTATCGGTCTAGTTTCAGTACCAGCGAGAGCACTGAAACTGCCTTCACTAAGATGGATGATATTGCTGTTGTGCCTAGAGGTAATTAATGTTGCTCTGCATATGTCCCCATTGAGCATTCTGCTGTATTTACTACCTTTAATTATGAGCTCATGACTAACTTCTTACCTTCTCTCTGTGGCCTTTTACTTATGGCCCATAAATGGGTCATATCTTCCCTTTCGTGGTACACCGAAACAGAAGTTTCTGATATTAATGTTTTCTTAGATCATTTTCCCATAGTGTCAGCTTTCATTAGATTTCATTTTGGGCCAACAGTTCACAATTTATATGCCTCCAGTAGAAAAAGTCTTTAAGATGGCAAGCTTGATATATCACTGCTGCAGAGGTGACTTACAGTTTTACTTCTTCTCACAGAAATGTATGTGGAGTCATTATACCCTTAAGGGAATTCTGGAAGGCATCCTCCACCAGATAAGAATTAGTCACTTGAGACTCAAGCTTATTATGATGAGGCTATGTCTTTTCATGTTAACTTGAGGTCATCTTCATCTCCTTTTCATGTTCTCATCATAATTTATAGAGGGATTCCACAGGAGTTTGTGACCATAATGTGCAATGTGACCAAGTGACATTATTTTATTATTTTGTTGCTACCTGAGAAACAATATGTAGACTGAGGGCAAATTATTCAAGAAACTTACAGTGGTCCTACATGCTTTGTTATCTTCATGATTAGATTACCTCCACATTTCAGTGGTGATGCATGACTCAAGTAGGGATAGAACTCTGTAGTTCAGATACTAATGGGATTTTTATTTATCTGTTTCTTGTACTAAAATTCTTATTTTATTTAAGCTTTATACAAATATTGGAAATGTAGCATTACCTTCTACAGGCAGACTAAAAAGTAAAGATGCTAAAAAAGAAGAAATTATTATAAGTACAAAAAACTCCCCATGCGGGATTTAAAAAATTTTCCTAACATGATCACACATTGCACGCATTGTAATATAAGTCTCAGAATCACATTCATGAATCAGGGAATGTAGCTGATTCTAGATGCCTAGGATAAATTATAGCAAATGACAATTTTCCAGAATATTCAAAAAAAGTCCTCTGAATTGCCAATAGCCCCTGTCCTAGTGACCCAAGGGACCTAGCCAGAATATGGAGAACCCTATTACACCAACTGTATGCTGTCTGCACTGTCCACCAGTGGACTTTAGAACCATGAGACAAGTATTGTTATGTGCCTGCCTTACCATGCATATTGTGGGCCCGCCTACCTAAAGGATTTCTTGTGCCTTTATTTGTTGTCTTACCCCTCTACTTATTTGGTATGGGAATGCTTGTGATTCCATGGATGAACCTAAAGAGTTCTAGTATGAGTTCATTTTATCATCAGGGACTAACTAATCCTTTGTAATTGCCTGTTATATCAGTTTAGGGAGTTTGTAGTACAGCAGACATATTTATGAGGTCCTTTAAATCTCACATTTTATATGGCGTGTTTTAATTAATTGTAATTATATATAAATAACAGCCTACTTCTTTTTTATTTTAATTATATTTCATTGCCTTCTAATAATTGCCTATTGTATGTATTTTACTACTTCACCATTATGAGTTCTGGATTAATCAAGGGTATATATTTTTGATTTGGTTAAATCTGATATATATTTTTAACTCTATAATTATATAAAGAAATCTGAGTTCATTTCTCGTTGGTGTTATTTTTTAGATGATTATCTTTCATTTGTTAATGCAAAGTAAAAATGTTTAACATCTGGGAATTTTTATAGCTTACTGCTCCAAAGAGATAGTGCAATGGCTAAATTTATGGTTTTAAAGTTCTGACTGTATTTGGGCAGTTCTGCAATATGAGAGTAAAAACATTGAAATAAACAGTGTTCAAAATAAAGATAGATTGAAAAAGTATTTTTTCATACATTTATTTTCTTGGCGTGGTCCATCAGAAACATTATCAGCCTGGATAGGTAGGTAAGTGGCTATTGCAGTCCTTAGAATATGACAGTTTGATGGAGACCAGAATATCATCTCCAAACTCGGAAGGGAAGGGTAAGGCTGTTAGCTAGGGATGTGGTTAAAATAAGTCTGTGCCTTCACTTAAAATGCCTCAGTAAAATTACTTACTGTCAGAAGTCAAGCTGTTGTCCCAGCTGTAACTCTAACTATAGCCACAACAGTCACCATAAATCTGAGGGATCTAATTATGTTGTTGATTAGTGGTTTATTTGAAAGAATCCTGCATCTTCACTTACACTGCCTCAGTAATAACAACTAAGTTTCAGCAGACTGTGAAAGTCCTACCTCTAGTCACAGCCTGAGGCCTGTCCCTGTGATACTGGGGATTACTGGTAGGCTACAATGGTAGAACTGGGGATTACTGGTAGACTAGAATGTTAGATGGACATCCAAATAATGCACAAAACTTCACTTTGTATCTTTTAGGCTTTTTAACTTGTCAAATTCAATGTAAATCTTTAGCCAGGCCCTATGAATGAACCTTGTCCCATATTTTAAAACTGCAGTTAGGGTTATGCTTAGAGTTGTGTGATTGTTATCGTTTGGGTTTCATTGAGCAGTTAAGGTTGCAATCACTGTGTGGCAGCCAGGTGCCATAGGAAGGTTTGGGATTACACTCGTGCAGTTTGTGAAAAACAATGAGGGACCTGTGCACATATGTGGTGGAATTTCCTAATTTTCCTTTGGCAGTGGCTTACTTCCTTGCTTTTTTTTAATATTCTGCAGTTTCCAGCAGAACCAGTAAGTTCATTCTGGATGAACTTTAGTAATGTAACTGGTCGAACATTGAAGAAATTTAGGGGTTTGATGTGAACTTTCCTACACATCAGACCTCAAAAGACTCATCGACTGTCTAATTGTCAACTGTTCTGGGCCTTTTTTTCTGAGTAAGTTACAATGTCTTCACTTCTGATTTTATACATCATTAGTAACACATTTAGCAGAAGACATATAAATGTGCAAGCATTAAAATAACCCTCCTTTTGATCTGACAAATCAAATGTGTAATGCCGTATCATGAACCTGGCTCGAGTCTTTAAATAAAGCTGCTAGTATAAGTTATAGACAAATTAAACAAGAAATGCAGTGGTACTTACTATTATAAAATATTTTCATGTACTCTACCACAGTTACTCCCATGATTCCACAGTCGTAGACTAAATTTGATGATCTGGACCAGAAGTACACCATTTGGTATTGCAGCAAGCAGCAGAAGTAGAGAGGAATCTGCCCTAGTTTGTTTCCTGAATGTGGAAGACTACTAAATGTAACTTAAGTATGGACTCTGGACATTAGGAGACATAGCAGAAATAACTGTACTGAGGAACACACATCGAGAGAGAGAGAGAGAGAAATGTTTGACTTTTCATGCCTAAATTAGTTATTAAACTACTATTCTGTTATTAAGATGAACTAAGGAACTGCTGTAAGCAGTGCTTAATTTAGACAGCAGAGGAACCTTGTTAACTAAGTTAACAAAGTAACTGCAATTCAACACTTAATTAGAAACATAACAAGATAGTTCACCTAAAACAAATGGTTTAGTCTATATGGAATGCAGGCAGTCTGTCAGTATTGTTTTAGATGGGCCTCAAATAAAAT
The DNA here is from genome assembly GCF_019279795.1 of Protopterus annectens. Lineage (NCBI taxonomy): Eukaryota > Metazoa > Chordata > Ceratodontiformes > Protopteridae > Protopterus > Protopterus annectens. The sequence continues at coordinate 1,023,270,421 of NC_056748.1, read as the reverse complement.
CGCTACCAGCTTTGCACCTCTTGACATTCAGAAACACCATGAGTTTGTTGTCATATTTCTGTTGTATCTCAAATGTGCATTAAAGCTGCGAGTACAGGATTTCAACATGAATGCTAAACAGGATAGCATTCAGGAAAATAGTCCCAGCAACAGTACAGCTGTTCCTGGATAGCAGCTGTTAATGCAGATGTTTACAAATACAGTCATAGCTATAAAACCTCACAGAGTAACTCATAATGTTGCTAGTTTGTGAATGGGAGAATATATCCTTCTAATTTATCAGACAGTGTTCTCGTTTGTTTACTAGTTAAATGGCTCCATCTGGCAGTGAAGTAGCCAAGAAAACAGCAAAAACTTTTGTTAAAATGTACAAAGACTTGCAGAATAATTAATTGTTTGACACCATACCTCTCTGTTACAGTTGTAAGACTCAGTTTTTTTAAAAGACTTAACCGCTTGTTGCTAATTGTAAGCTGCGTTAACTCTTTAATATCCCATTTGTATGTGGTTTATATCAGTTTAATACAACCTAAGCACAAACCTGTTTTAATATATACATATGAATGTTTACTGTTGTGTTTGCACTGCATGGGTGATTACCATTTAGCGGCAATTGTGCAACCACAGAGACTGTAAATGTGAAGTGGTGTGGGGTGAACTCCCCACATTAGAGGGTATTGGGGCAAAGCCTCCTCCTACATAAAAGTACTTTTGTATGTGTGTGTGTGAGTTGTTTTAGTATTGGAAGTGCTGGGTTGCTTTATGTGCATGCCTCTCAGTCTGTGTGTGTTTGTATTTTGACAATGTCAATAGTCAATGCTTTGGTCTTGACTGTTTAATGGTTGATGTGAATATGTGACAATTCAAAACATAGTCGTATATCTCTCTCTCTCTCTTTCTGTGTGTGTGTGTGCGTGTGTGTGTGTGTGTGTGTGTGTGTATATATATATATATATATATATATATATATATGTATATATATATATATATATATATATATATATATATATATATATATATATATATATATATATATATATATATAAAAAATCTAGGGGGTCCCCTTTAGTGGATCGAACATATAACAAGTTTGAACCTCATATGGCCGAGACCATATGTTCAAACTTGTAAATGTTCGATCGGACTGAATGGAGATCTCCATACAGTGCGGAATGGGAAGATTTCCCTTTTCCGCAAGTAGTGCGATCTCAGAGATGATATATTTAAGTAAGGGGGGTGTGGGGGGTGCAGGGGGACATAGCTCCCCTGCATAGACGTTTAATTTTGTTTTTTCTTGTTTTTTCTTTTTTATTTACTTCAGTGTTCGAACTGCTATAAGTTCGAACATATGGTCTTGGCCATATGTGGTTCAAACTTGTAATATGTTTGATCTACTGAAGTAGATTTTATATATATATATATATATATATATATATATATATATATATATATATACACACATATGTACAAGTGCACATGTGGACATATATATAAATCTGTGTACATACACACACACACACACACACACACACACACACACACACACACACACACACACACACACACACACACACACACAAACACACGTTTATTATAGTGATATAGTACCCCTAGAGATTGTTGTGGGTATGGAGAGCTGTAGTGTTGAGGCCCTGTGGGATAAGGATCCAATGCACATGCCCTTAGTGGAAGGAGTTACATCCCTCTTCTTATGAAACAGAAGGACCACAAACAGACAGAGACATTGACCTGTCATGGACAAGAATGTGTAAACCAAGAGTGGAGACTTCATCAGAAAGCCATAACTGGAAGAATCTGTAGTTTTACCAGTGAAGAAACAGAAGATTTTCCTGTGTTGTACCCACATACCAGTCTAGTATTACAAGCGATGGAATTATTTGTGGTGCACCATTTTATTAGTGGATTTATTAGAGCTCATTATACCTGGAGGTCATCGTCAACTTATCTGCAGCTGCTGCAGCAGTGAAATAAGCTGTATAGTTTGTTGGGTTTCTAACCGACCTTAAGACCTGAACTGTAAAGGACCTGAATACTAGACTGCTATTTTTTTTCTTTCCTGTTTTTTGTTAGTTGAAGTAAAACTGAGTTAACTTTGTTGCACTGTAAATAAACTGCATTTATTACTTGTACTATAAATAAATTGTAAGGCAGTTTGCCATGCTCATTACAATTTATTAAAGCATTTAAAGCACTTCAAATGGTCATATTTGCCTTAAGATCTAAAACCCTATGCAAAGCTCCAGTAAAACTGAACAAAAAGTTAAGCAGCTCACTTTAAAATCTAGACACACAGCATTTAAGTCATTGTTAAGAACAGCGAAGTCTGTACTACAGTTAGTTGCTGTCCAACAGAGGCGAGTGAGTATAATCCAAAATACTCCAGTGACCCAACTGCAATGAAAGTGCATGTCTAATGGTAACTAAGCCAGCTATATATATCAAACTAAGGAAAAAATTATAACTCTAAAGTCTCACAAAAATGTGAACTTTGACAATCCATCTGACAACCAAACACCCTAGCCAGGGTTTTCTAAGTTAAAGAATTGGTAACATGTTTGAATATACTAGCTACTAGATAAAACTGTTGTTTGTATTACATAAATGAAAGGTAACTATGACTTTAAAATACAATATATAATGGTCTGTATCACATCTTTGAAACATATAAATAATATGCAGTAATTTTATTTTTCAAACAAAAAAGGGCAATGGCACTGATGTTCTATTTTCTTTGACAATACTTGAAATTCCAGAGTTTTGGGTTATCTGACTGCTTGAATAGAAGTATATTTCCTAGAATTTAGCATTTAAGAATGATCAATAAATAAGAATAGCTTTTATCTATCCACAACACCTTCTTCCCATTTTTGCACATGGGGTTGGAGGGTCACTTCAACAGTGAAGTCGACTAGAGACAATGTCCATGCAGTTTGGTGGCTATGGATGGTTGTTACTTGTTTGCTTTATTCAGTGTTCTCTGTTCAGAATCTGTTTTAATGTTGCTTATATAAAGATGACAACATACATAGCATAGAAATTGCAATTAAAAACTATTGCTGTAATTGACAGAATTTCAACATAAAACAGGAACTTTATTTATTTATTTATTGGAAATAAACAAGAATGCCTCCAAGACACAGCTTCAAAAATGTAGGTCTCATAATTTTTCTTTGGAAAAAGATAATTTGATAAATGATCTACAAGAATCCTAGTCCAGAAGACAGCCTGCAAAGTGCCTGAACAATGAGGTGCTCACAGTTTAGTTTATAAAAATTTAGTTACTTTGATCAAAGATGAGACAAAGTATAAATCCTTAGAGACAATGAGGAGATAGCATCCAGATATATCATTAGTACATTTCTACCATCTCAGAAACTAAGTTTATTTGGGGCAAGTACTTGATACTTGATGGAACACGTATTCATTCTCATTTTCCAAGAGTTGCATAATGATGTATAAAAAGAAAATCATTTGCACATTAGAGAAATGGTCTCTGGACTAAAAGTGCATATTTACTGTTATATTCTTACCAAATTCAAATATAATTACTATAGCTCTCTTATTTTTGATTTTGCACAAATAAAAATGCCTTGAAATAGTCTCTATTGAGATTTGTCAGAGTATTTGGAGGTACTCTTTCCCAATCATTAAACCGGGTCTGTATTACAACGTCAAACTCACAGGAGTCCGAACATCGTAATATCGAGCCCAAATGTTCGAAACATGGAAATAGCGAAGCCGCGGAACACCAGTTTTTTTCCCCAGGGAAAAAACGGTGGGCTGTTTTCACGGTTTTGCTATTTCTTCCACTGTGGTACGATCTCGGAGTTGGTATATTTAAGTAGGGGTGTGAGGAGCACAGCCCCCCACGTTAGATTAAGTTTAAAGTGTATGTGTTTTTTGGGGGTTTTTTGTTTTTTTTTTTACCAGAACAGTGATTTTTTTTTTCCCTGGGAAAAAAAGTGCCGTTCTGTCTGTTCATACATTTTGGGTTTTGAACTTCCCAGTTCGATATTACATCATTCGGACTCCTGTGAGTTTGGCGATGTAATATAGACCCATTAAATCATAATGTTTCCTGCAATGACTATTATGTTCATATACCATTGTTACTAAATGCAGTATATGTTGCTTTTTTATGCTTTTACGGTTCAAAACAGCTTTATTTATGGTGTCATTTCTTTGTAAATTGTATAGATACAATTCTGTCATGTATATTTAAACTGTTATGATTAATGGATTACAGCAGATGCTAAAAATTATAAGCATTCCAAATTATCTAGATATGTGTTGAAATTACTTTGGCTGTATTTAGGAAGTACATGTGTTAAGAGTTGAAATGAGTATCTTGAATATTTTCAGACATGTTATACAAGTATACTGTGTCTTTTAAACTTCAAAAAGAGATATTATACTTGTTATAAAAATAAAGTTAAGCAGAATGTTGCTACTAAAATTAAAAATGTCATTAATGCTTATTTGCTGCGTTTATTACATTATATTTATTGTATTGTTGTTGCATTCTTCTCACCAAACCCCTATCTGTAAGCTCTACTGTACTAATCACCACTTTTGTAGACTAGGGCCACAAGTTATGGAACACTCTTCTCCCTTCATTCACAAAGACTTTTAAAAAGAATTAAAATTCATCTAACTGAACAATAGTGTAAATATTTCACTAGTACAGCAGCCACCTAAATTTCACTTGGCCATATATAAATATAAATACATAAGATTTGTTCTATAATCACTCATACAAATGTTAATTTGTTTTTATTTCTCAATAAAGCAGTGATCTATACATTTAAATATTATCAGCCTCCATAACTAAAGCTCTCTTACTTTCATCCTTTCTCTTTGATAGCCAATTCACTATTCTAAATATTAATGTATTAAAGATAAAAACAAGGCCAAGACACATCTGTGTATGTTTTGTAGTTCACTTTATAGCAATCACTATATTATTCATATTTGTTTATCAAGATTGTTTGCTCTCAGTTTAAACCTGAAATAGGCTACTTGGATTCTTAATTTACCCAGGTTAACAAATTTAAATAATTCAATAAGTAAAGAACTTCCAGATTTAGAGTATGCAGCATTCAGTAATTATCAGATTTTTTCTGAAGAATATAAAACTGTAACACTAGGCCTGCATTGGCTGATTTGTTCAGCAGAAGGCACTCAAGTATTATTAAATATTTGTTTAAATCAAATAATACAATACAATCTAACTAAAAAAATGAATTCTAATGACATTAAACGAATACTTGTTCAAGAAGTCATCCAGCCCTGGTAACTATCATATTGACAACACACCCCTAAGAGTTGACCCAGTAGTCAGGAATTTGGGGACACACACAGACAGTAATCTATCCTTTGACCATCACGTGTCTTCAGTATTGAGGAAATCATTCTATGTTGTGCAACTTATAAACAAAGGTATGGCACCTAGGTCCAAGAAGGTAATTGTTCCACTGTATTGAGCATTCATTACCCCTGTCAGTGAGTACAATGCTCCCTTTTAGTATGTACTTAACCAGGCACATCCATCATCTGAGACATCTACAGAGGTTCCTCACTAAAAGAATACAGGGTATCAGTAACATGTCCTTTGCAGACTGTCTCAAAACCCTATCCCCATAGTCTGTCTCTTACAGGGTGTTGAGGAGTGATCCATGTCGGGCATACAAGGCATTGTCAGACCCTACTCTGTTGGAGAGCCTGCATGTCTGAAAAGCAAACAGCACCAGAATTACCCGTTCTAAAGATTTAAACCTTACCTGTGATATAAATATTACCTGGAGAGACAAGTATGCATCCCAGAGACTACCCCTTCTCTGGAACAGGCTCCCCATTCATGTGAAGGAAAGTTCCTCCATAACCCAATTCAAGTGTAACTCGAACAAATGGATGGGGACCAGAAGAAGTTCATCCCTGGACTGGCAACTATGTCTCTAATGGAAACTGGTAGCCTGTAAATGGTTCATCTCCCAAGCCCCTACTTAGAATTATCGAGGGTACCAGAACTTGTCAGAGATTTGGAGTGCATAGCTAGGCTTAAAAAGACCCCAGTGGTCATTAGCCTATTATACAATAATGAACCTATGGACAAATGCATAGTATTTAACCAAAATAAGGAGTACTGCTCTCATATTGATAGAAAACATTTTCAAGAATGTGTTTAATATCTGGTTAACAAGTTTCTATCACTCAGCTTAAATAATCAGATACTTAACCATTTTTTATGGCGTGCTCCTGCTTTAATAAATTTTCACATCCAATTTTTCTAATGGTTGTAAACAGATCTCTGTCAAGTTCTATTTAAAAAAAAAACTAAGAACTATGTTTTTGACAGTACAAAGTTATTATGATATTTATGAAACCCGACCTGTTTCTTTGGTCAGATATTAGGAAGCCTAAAAGGTGTCAATCTGAGGTGAGGTAAGCAAGTTCTCTGGTTTGATTCTAGGTTGGGGTACCTTCTGTGTGGAGTCTGCAATTCCTTTCTGTTTTTTGTGTGGGTTTCCTCAAAGTGCTCTGGTTCTGGAATTGATGCACTAAACTGGCTAAATGGAAGAACAACTGTGGCAGGGCTAACCACCTGGCAGTTTGAACATTGACTCCAGATGACTGTCACTGTTAAAGTGACACATGGACCTCGTGTAAAAATGGGGAAAAGGTGTTTTGTGTGTGTGTGTGTGTGTGTGTATATATATATATATATATATATATATATATATATATATATATATATATATATATATATAAAATATTTATTTATTTATTTATTTATAATCTGTAATGCCAGTGATACCATGCTTTCTTAATATTTCAGAGTTCTTTATAAGCTAGTTTTCCATATATTTACCTTATTCCTTTCAAAAAAACAAAATAAATTAAATAATATAGTTTGAGACAAGACTACATATATCCAAGTAAAACGAGACACCGAAGTAAAAGGATAATAATTTATTGTAGTTAGCGCTTTCGCCACGTAGGCTTCATCAGACTTTATACAAAATAAGAAATCGACTTATTTAAAAACTAATGAAACAAAAACCATTGGTCATAAATTATCCAATGAAACGCAGAGTCGTGCATTCAACAGCGAGTGAAGTCTTAATATCTGCCACGATTGAGTGTGCTGCTATAGTGAGTTTTTGTCAAATTATGTACTTTTGTTTATTTATTTTTTACCTGCTTTACTGCTGATGTACACCTTAAGTGTATGTCACAGCTTGTAACACAATGCTTTCACTTCTATATATGTCAAAGTATTGTGTGTGTTATGTTACTTTAACATTATGTAAACCACCCTATGATGAATGCCTAGCAAGCTAGAGTGAGAGCCAACACAAACTGCTCTCTATAAAGGATTTATGAGCTGCTGTAACATTAAGGTGCTTAGTTAGCAATCAAAATATATATAAATATATATATGCTGGTTCTTTTGAATGGATTTTCAAGCTGTTATGCTTTCAGGTTAGTGACTTTTATTGTCATATGGTTCTGTTTTCGTTTGTATTCAGTTAGAGTTTTTATTGTGTTTACCTAATGTTGTCTTTTTTGCTTTCCTGGATACATCATGAACTAGAGTGTGATGTTTGTTTTATTTTAGATAATCCAACACTTTAAATAAGTTAAGTGCATTATGTGAACCTTATGTGTTTTCTGCACGCTGCAGTATTTGAAGCACTTGTTGTTCAGACTGTTTTTATTTTATGTTTGCAACTCAGCTGCATTAGAGTTGCATATCACCATATATAATGTTTTAATTATATGTACTTGTTTAGTGTAGATTTTAGCTTAGATATTGAATGTTAGTATATATGTCAGTAGTTTATATGACATTGTATTTTAGGCAATATATTTAATATTTTTTAGTATTGCTTTGAGGCAACTGTTTGCAGCATTTTTCAGCATAGGCTTTTCATGTGCTAGATATGAGTTAATGACCTTGCTGTTTCATTGGATAATTTATGACCAATGGTTTTTGTTTCATTAGTTTTTAAATAAGTCGATTTCTTATTTTGTATAAAGTCTGATGAAGCCTACGTGGCGAAAGCGCTAACTACAATAAATTATTATCCTTTTACTTCGGTGTCTCGTTTTACTTGGATACTTGAAAGAGTTTATGACCTGTGTTCCTGAAGAGGACTTTTATTCCTGTGATGTGGTGAGAACTGAAAACTGAAACCAGTTGAACTGCCATTAGGTACCCACACTTTTATGACTGTTTTGGTTTATGAACTTTTTTCCTGTGTGGGCACCGTGCTCTGTTTGCTGTGTGTGGCCTTTTTTTGCTTTGTTACAAGACTACATATGCCTAGACCAGGGGTTCCCAAAGTGTGCGCTGTGGCACCCTGGGGAGCCGTGCCTTCCTCACAGGGGCTCCGCAAACTAATAAGCTTAGCGGCCGCAAAATAAAAAGAACATGGTTAGGAAGTAAGGTCAGTCAGCCTCATATTCTCCCACGATACTTCTACGAGTATAATTTTCTCAACTCTGCATTTTAAAAGTATAGCGAGGAATGTCATAATAGTGCTCACTCCCTGAAGGAGAAATAAAAACTTTGTAAGTGGCAGAATTCTCTGAAAGCTAATTGGTTTCAAAACCGGTATGTTAAATAATAGTTCTTTGAAAGCTGGACTGAATTTCTCTTTGATCGTATCCATAACTGAAAGGGAGTTGCACTTTACATGATTAGTCAGCATATGGTATGTAAACAGTCAGAATTACAAAAAACAAATTTTTCACCAGTTCTTTGCATCCCCCCACTACCTAAATAATCAAATGATTTCAGTTGAACTGTTAAACAAACCAACAAAAAATGTTGGTGTGCATTGAATATTTTAGCTGCACCTGGTTCCAGAGAGCATAATTGGTTCTTAAATTTTTTATTGCATGTGACAGAAATGTTCCATCAGTAAACTGGTATTGTGTGCAAAAGATCTGATACTACTAACAACTACTTTTCGTTTGCCCAGATTAGTAAATTTAGTTTATAAGCTGGATTTCTCTATGCCTAGAGACCTACTATGCGTAAATTTAGACTTGCCCACTGTTGTCACAATCTGCTTACTGCTTTTATAGAGTGGACTCATTTTGCAAGGATATTTGTATCATTTTAAGTGAGTGCCTTCTTACATGAAGAACTGCTTTGTTTTACAGAACAGAGACCACAGTTATAGAGGGGTGTCCGTATGTAACTCACAAGTGTTCGTATTTCTCTGTAGCTGTGTGTGTGTGTGTTGCTTAATCTGGCATGACTGTTATATGTAAAGTATGTTTGTGAGTGTGTGTGTGTACGTACATAATTTGGATGGTTCTGTGCAGTAGAATTTCTTATTTAAGTGCCTTCCAGTTCTTATAGATAAATTGCAGTTGTTTGTTTAACAGTTTTTGTTTGAATTCTACTTACTTGAGCTAAAGTTGACAAGATCTCTATGTTAAAATGCCTCACCTTTTTTCTTTATCAAGCAGGTTGTATACTTTGACTAACCAGATGGCTTTTCATCCCATTAACAATACAAGATTTAGAATAAGAAGTGACAGCTCTTCACTGGAATTTCTAATTGTTCTGTAACATAACTATATTTTGGCCAATGTGTAGGTTATTGGTTGATACGTGCACGTGTTTGAAGTTTGTTATGAGAGAGTGATAACCTGGACTGGGGGTGGGCCTAGAGGACTTGATTCGGCTGCAGTGGATGGTTGTTTAGTTTGTTTTTAGGTAGACGGGATTCTGGCTCATTGAGTAAGAAAGTCCACGCCCATGATTAAAACAAATACGACAAGTGCAGTATCTGTATTAGAGTGTTAATAGCAATGGTACCATTCAAGTTGATGTTTGGGTCTTTTTATTGTGAACCCATCAAACCTATCTGAATTGGACGGACCTGTGGATTTACTACTGGGGAAATATTTATTTATAAATCGTGTCTAATTTAGATTTTATGAAAGTGTATTTTCTGGGCATTTAGTTTGACTGCAAAATTTTGTGTGTTTAAAGTGATAGCCTTAATTTGTGTGAACAATGTTGACCAAAACCGTCGATCCAGTTTACACACACGTTTGAAGCTATGTTAACAGCAAAACGCAGACAGGTAAATTGATCTGCATATTCTTAAGAATTTAAACAGTTTGGGTAGTAGTGAGAGTGGTGTAACTAGTGCTGCTGTTTACGTTGTCTAGGCCGGAAGTTTGTCATGTAATTATTTTATTGTTTCTGCCCACCTGAAAGTTGACAGTTGGTATTTTTGTCTATTTGTAGTTTTAAATGGCAATATTGTGTTTGTAATATGTTTGTTTAATCAAAATAAAATTATGAAGTTTGCTGTTGAGTAAGATTCCTGGATTAATGTTGGATTGTCTGGAGTCTACTAAATGACAAAGGGCATGCTACACGGTTCTGTGGTTTTATATGAACTCAGTCTAATTATTCATCAGGACCTGGAGAGAAAACCCTCTTGCAAGTTTTAAAGTGCATCAGTGGCAGTGTTTATGATCATTCAATTGAGCTAGAAGCGAGAACTTAGCAAGTCCTGGTTGATGGACTGACTGTAATTGTAACAGGTTCTTATTTTCCTAAAACTTAATATGAGTAGTAGTCTGTGTAAGTGAATGTATTCAGTGATTTCAAAATGTAATCATGTTTGCAGTGACAGACTGACGTATCAGGATTGCTTTTTAATTTTATGAAGCAATGAAACTGTCTTCGCAGCTCATCAGTAAATGAAATTCCAAGTGTTGTCTCACTTTGGGGGCACCGCTTAACAAGAACCTACAATCGACAAACACAGATTGTGAGTTGGTCATGCTTCTAATGATCGGAGATATTTTTTTGCAGCAAAAATATGGGGCCAGTCTTTTCAAAAATTCACCATTTTGTGGTATTTCTTTACAAATGTATTGGTTAATATTTTACGATTCAGCCACCAATGGTATGATTAGTCTGTATATATAACAGAGTAGCATTCAGTAGCAGTTTCAGACAAAGCTTTCTTGTAGGGCTTTTCTGTCCTTGTAATGTTTATATATGCATTATTCACCCCCCCCCCATATGTCTATGTTTATGTATGTAAACACACATGTTGGTGTGTATGTGGGTTAGGTTGGTAACATGGAAGACTGTCTTTCTAGTCAACAGGTATGGCTGAGTGATCCTTTAGGACATATTGATCTGTGGTCAGCTTGTCTCCAGACAAGCCTTTTCTTGTTGCAGACACTAGGGGCTCACAGAAATCCTGAAGGATGGTCAGCAGTACATTACTAATAAGGGCATTTACAGTACGTATATACACACACACACACACACACACACACACTTTTAAATGGTAATGGATGCACAATGTAACAACTTCAATTCAGAATGTAATTTTGAATTGGACTTGATCTTTTGAACAATTTTAAACTGATGGAAAAATAATGTCATTTTTTGTGATCTTAAATAAGTGTGTTATTTATTTTTACCTAACTAACCATTTTAATTAAAAAATATATTATTTCGCAAAGTATACTTGTTAGAATTTGATGGGGTGGGGGGGGGCGCCTTGGGAAAACCTGGATTCAACAAGGGAGCCGAGAATCAAAAAAGTTTGGGAACCACTGGCCTAGACTAATTGCTGCAGCTCACAAAACACTTTATTTTAAAAAGAATGTTGGCATAAAAAAACAGATTCATACTTACAAACTTGTATGTATTTTTGCATCTGTATGGGTTGTTTTAAACTGTCCCTCTGAAAATATGATCTGCTCCCTTCTTTCAAGAATTCAGAACCCAATTAAAAAAAAAATAAATAAATCCTGCACTAAGAAGGCAAGTGAAGATCCTTTCAAACAGATATGATGACCTGGACTAGATTCTTTCCCATTCCTACTGTCCTCCCTTCAATTTCCACTCCCTTACTCTTCCCTATTTTCTGTTGTCCATCTGCTACCTCCACCCCCTCACTTACGTATCCCTCCCTGTCCTCCTCCTGTTCTTTCTACCCTCTCCTCTCTTTATCTGCTGTAGTACATATTTCATATTATGATTGATTATTTATCATTTTATTGTCAGATTGCATTCTGATGTCGCTAGCTTTTAGTCAAGTTGTTTTGTATTTCTTTTTCTATGTCACTGTCTGTTATTTATGCATTTCTGCTATTTTGTATTACTGGAACCCCAGGCAGAGTCTGAAAATGGTCACTCTTGCTCAGTACTCCACTGTGGTGAACAAACAGAAATAAATGTGACATATAATACACATATATCATTTACCTTTATTTTATACATACATCTTATTTTACCTAATTTAGTTCTGTGAAATAAACACAGAGCTTATATAAATTCAGACTTTGTATATCTTTAATTACTCTCATTCTTTATATTAAAATATTCTTCTCAAATAATTTCTATTGTCTTTTCACATGTCATATTACATAATAAGACAAGAATTTTCTTCTAACATCCTGCCACAAAAGTAAGGCAACATTAATTAATTCTGAATCAGCATTCAGGTGTCTTTTCTATTTTTTATTTTGTACAATTCAAATTTGTATCTTAATATACTGAAAATAAATCATCATTTCAAAATATATAGACTGGCATCTAGTGCTAAATTCCCATACGTTTATTTATTTTCTTTATTTATATATATATATAACAAAGAAAGGTAGATATTTAAAAGCTTGGATAATTTGCCTCCCCCCCCTTATAATAGTATAGGTATTATTTTTTCTTACTTCTACTTGGAAATTCTGTATAATTTTAAGATATAGGCTGTTTACAATTTTCTAGAATCTCTGTAACTTCTGATGTTCATATACATTGATAATACCAGTCTTTTAACCACAAATCTCACTCTTTTACTGCCTTTTGTTGCACAGCTGAACTATCGGACTTAATGCTTTTTAACTACTTGACCATTAAAGCACAGTTTGTGCAATATATCCACTCAGGTGCATAAGAGTTCTGGGCACCAGGTTTAAATATGACTCCATTTAAAGGTATTAAGCACAATAAATTAATCTAGCTAGCTATCTGTCTGCTTATCTATCTATATATGGGAATACCAATTTTTGTCAAAACTACAAAATATTTCATGGTCAACAATTATTTCTTCTACATAATTCAGTCAGCTAAGCAGACTGTCAACAGGTATATGAGATTGCACAATTCTTGGGTTAGGGAATATGCCCTTTTCCCAATACTGCACCATCTCAGAGTTAGTACATATAATTAGCAGGGGTTGTGGAGGTACAGGGGGGATTGCCCCAATCACAAAAAACAATATTTTAATGTATTTTTTGGTTTAATTTTACTTGCTTATTGCTCAGTGTATGCAGAATAGCATATTGATATTTGAATTATTGATATTTTATTGTCGACAGATATAGATATATAAACACATTTATATTAGTAAATCTCAAATTGAAAAATCACTGTTGCTCACTCATTTGACATCTGCAAATTTAAATTTACCTCACCAAAGGAAAAAAATTGAAAATCATCCAAATGGAAAAGGAAACAAATGTTCTAATTTTGTAATTGGTTAAGTAAAAAAACAAAAATATCACTAGCCAGACTGGTACTGTTAGTGATAAGGTAATGTTTAGGGTTAGAGTTTGGGTTAGCACAAACAAGTTATTTTTACCCTTGCTCCACATTATTGATATGCTCTAACCCTCACCCTGCTCCTGCCCATAATCCCAACCTGATACACAAACTTAGACAAAAACAAAATTCTCTAACAGTATCATAACATAAGACACTTGGACACACACCGATATACTACACACATACATAACATTAAATCCGTCATTACCAAAATCAACAAACCCTTCACTCAACTAAACTGGCATTCAACATAAAAATATAGCAGTGTAATCTGATGACAAAATCAATGCTCAAAAGAATTAACTGCATGCACGCGAACACACACACACATTCAGATATGTCTTTTTATTTATTTGTTTACTTATTTATTTGTTTACTTATTTATTCTGCTTAGTTAATTTGATTTATTTATAGCTGAATGTATTTTACTGTTCAATGTTTTTTGTCATTAAAGTGTTTTGCTTTGAGTATTTTCTGGTGTTTTATTTTTTAATTTTGTTTGTTTCCAGTACTAGTGTTTTTTGAGTTCTATTGCTTTTACATGGATAACCAAGCAAGTTCGAGTTTTTTGGCCTTATCCTGTGGATGCATTTTACTGTTTAATTTTTTTTGTCATTAAACACTCTTGCTTTGGGTATTTTCCGGTGTTTTTTTTTTCTTTTTTTTTTTTATTTTGTTTGTTTCCAGTACTAGTGTTGTTTAAGTTCTATTGCTTTTGCATGCATAACCAAGCAAGTTCGAGTTTTTTGGCCTTGCCCTCTGGATGTATTTTACTGTTTATTTTTTTTTTGGTCATTAAACTCTTTTGCTTTGGGTATTTTCCGATATTTTATTTTTTTATTTTGTTTGTTTCCTGTACTAGTGTTTTTTGAGTTATTATAGCTTTCACCTTTTTTACCTTTACCTAACAAAGAATTATTTAGCTCTAGTCATTTTGTTTATGTTTCATAAAAAAAAAAAAAAAAAAACATTCAAAGTAGATATCAGACATAATTTAAAATGCTGGAAGTAATAAAAATGTAACACATTTATTGATTTTTATATTTGCCCATTCTTTTATTCCAATTTACCATTTTTGTTTCATTGTCCCCAAAACAAGCGAGAGATGTGCAGAATAGCTAGAGGTCTACGAACACTTGCTATAGAAAAACATGAGAAAATTATCAAAGTTGTTGAAAATGAATTATGTATATTATGCAGGAGTATTAATTTATTTGGTCTTCCAAAAATATGTCTGTTCCATAAGTAGAAATATTCAAAATGAGTAGGATAAGTAGTGCACAAATTTTGATGCAATGAATTTTAAATTAATGTGCCAGAGATATAAAAACAGTGAATTTTAAATTAATACACCAGAGATATAAAAACAAATGGTCTATAGCATGGACTTTATTTATACTAAGACTCTTGTCTTGCTGTAGTTTTTAGTTACAAGAAAAATGAACTATTCCATTTTATCCACACTGTTATTTTCACTAACTCTATTAAACACTGTAATTGTATATCATATGGGTAGCCCTTTTTCTCCATTATTTTAGATTTGTTGTCATTAGAAGAAGATCATCCAGACATACCTAGTGGTCCTGCTCAGCTATGAAGAAATAATCAAATAAAGTCTTTACTATTTTTCAAACTAAAATATGTTCTAATTCTTAAACTACTGCAAAATTGATTGTTCTGTTGTCTCTAGTGTTTTCTACAACATATAAAGGGAAACACAGTGGCTTGGTGGAGTAGCGCTGTTACCTCATAGCATCCAGTTCAATTCCTGATGGTGGTACTGTATGTGTGGAGTTTACATGTCCTCCTTGTGTTTATGTGGGGTTTCTCCAAGTTCTCCAGTTTCCTCCATCCTCCCAATGACGTGGTTGGTAGACTGACAGATCTAAATTGTCCTTAGATGAGTGTGTCTTTCTGTCTCTGTCTGTGGGTATGAAATGGAAGAAAGTGCTGACAATCTATTTCCATACCAGGCTTGCCTAGTAAACTCTATGGATGGCAACAGCTGTTCCAGGGGGTCACTATAGCAATCAGATGTGACTTGGACGTATGGATAAATGTACAGTATATAAATAGTTATAATCAAAAAAATGTAAGAGATCCACCCAAACAACTGGTGGTTGTTCTTGTATATAAAACATTGTTAATGTTACTATGTATGAACACTGGCAGAATTATTTTTTAGCATTTTGGAATCAAAAGTAAATACAATTATTTTCCATTGGATGAATGGAAATAAGTATTTAGGAATGTATGTATTATAGGACCTTAATTAAATGTATGGTCAACCACAAGATAATGCCTGAAATATAGTTGATAGCTTGTAGGTAGACGTAGATTACCAGAAGGGAAAGTCTTCTCTTTCTTTGACCTTTTTTAATATGCAGCACTACATGATACCCTCATATTGCTGTATCGTCTTCAGTCAGAAATGATAAAATGATTATTAGAGGAGTATTATGAGCAGATCTTTGTTCTTCAGTTCTGGTAAATAAAATGGTATCTAATGCTGAGTGTGAACCAGAAGAGAAATATGTGGAACCTAACTTGTTCTTACTAACTTTATAATACCAGATTGTAGTTATAGATTGATACTAGTTCATCCTCTAGAAGATTCAGTAAAATACTAACAAAATGGTACCCTTCTTTTCTGTGCAGGTTCATGAAGATGGCTGGCCATGTAGTGGATGCAGTGACCTGGCAACAGTAGGTATTTCATCTTTTGTAATTTTCTATGTATGCCTAAATGTAAGTTTCATGGCATGTAAAAGCACATTTGGAACAGGTTATGTGTGTGTTCTTTCACAGATGCCTTGCACACTGGGCTTTAAAATTATGTTTTCTTTATAAAATAGTCCTCATAGCCAGCTATGTATGGTAGTGGACTGCAGAACCAATCAGCATGTCACAAAAAGTATACTATTATTTTGGTACCGACAACCACTTGAAGGTCAGTATAATGAAGAATTCATGCCAATTCTTAATAAGTTACAACATAAATAATGCTCTTTTTCAAGCTACTGTTGTCAGGACAGAACTTATTCACAGTGCCACCAACACTGCGTTTCAAATTAAGATATGGTTGTGAATATTTGTGCACCTGAAGATTTACAGGAAAGCAGGAATAAATAGCAATTTTAATTACTTCATGTTTTTACTATTTTTTTATTTATTGACTGGATTAGTCCCACTAGACCAATGGCCTCTTTTTAAGGGAAACCTAAAATTATTATTCAGAAAGCTTGGACAGGTCAATGTCTATTTGACTTCAAACTGATTGCTAATCCTGTGAACAGTGGCATACAACATATTCATTTTTTGCTATGATGCCATTTTTTTTTTCCTGTTCTGACATAACATTTTCTCTGCCACCCAGTTTCTAATTTTATTGGGTGATATCCATGCAGATATCCTCTCTAAGAATGTATGTCTAGCGTTATTCCTCACACACTTTAATAATGTGCTATTGCTATAACCTGTTCCTGATGTGTTATTATAATCTATTCTCTCTCTACTCTTTCTTTTTTTTCTAGTGCATGTAGGCCATTTGTAAATTCAAGAAGAAAATAGGTATAACATTTGCTGGTAGAACAGGTGAAATGTATTTCATAAGTTGCATTTTTAGCTGGCTGTCATATGGCAAAAACGAGCATTATGCCTATTTGTACAGATCTGATCTTCTAGCACGATTAGCAGTAAAATAGTCAAATATCCTCTTTGTAAACATCCTTGATACCTTGTAGCATGTAGCAGACTCGGATGCTCTTGTTTCAGATTATTCCAATATAATAGTATAGCAGATTAAAGACAGCAGCACACGTATGACAGCGATAAGAAATTCACTAAATTCATTATAAGAAAAATTACATACTTCATCAAAACCATATGGTCTCCTAATACTGCATGCCTTCCTAATGCTAAACTCTGATGTGACCCATCACAAAATCCTTTCATCAGGCAAGAAAACCTCCTGGCTACTTTTGCTTGGTCACCATGCAACAGGAAGTGTCACAAGATAAATGTTGTATAAGCCATTATATTTATTTTTACTGCACTACTAGTCACCATGATATAGGCATACAGTAACATCAATGCACTTTAGCTGCACTCTTATTTGTGCATTGCAGGTTATCTTCCTGCACTCATATTATATATAACTCTGCTAAAGAACTTCCTGATTTCTGTAAAGGTAAGCTGTATCAGTAGCAAGCCCCTAGGCTCCACTTTTGAGATAAATGAGCTGTCCTCTAACAACTCAAGCATATCCCTTGTCTAAGAATTCAGTGTTGGGGCAATATAACCTGGGTCTCTGACAGAATATGGGAACCTGTTTCTGTGGTACTGGGTTGACACATTCCATATTCTAAAATGTGAAATGCTGTACTGATATTTGCATTTATGTCTCCTATAATTATTACTATAATATCACTGATTATTGTGTAATATTTCATTATGTTCCTTCCCTTATGAGCAAGTATTATACATCATTATCTCATGTCTGTGTATCTTGTATGTATACGTATTCAACAGTAATGTGTATTTGTTTAACTGTATACATAATAATTATTGTTGCTTTTTTGGAGCTTTTCTCCTCAGATCTCCACTGAAAAGGGGGTGCAACCCAGTTGGACTTTCCTGGTAAAGAAATGTAAATAAATAAATGAGTATTTTATGAAGTAGACCTATAGTTTCAGAGACACGATGGCTAGTAACTGCACATCTAAACATGAGGATGTCTATGGCTTTGGGCAAGTCTTATTGTGGTATGCATAGCTTACCCATCTTTGATATGACTGGAAAAACTGTACAGTGTGCCTTAAGGTTAGTTATAAGGAGTGAATGACTTAATAAAGGGTCCTCCATAAATATCAGCATTCTATGCAGTAAATGTAGTAGTAATGATATTTGTGGGGGTGGTTGGGATGGCATTAGTGTTGTAATCCATGTATAACTGAGGCCCTGATTCCAAAAGACGCCCTCGTAGTGTAAATTACCACGTATGCTGAGAGCAGGTCTTTTGAAATCTAGCACCTGGAGTAAGCCTGTTTATAAATAGGTTTACCCTGAAGTAAGTTACTTACCCTGAGAGGAAATCTTTTAGAGTCAGGGCATAATTACAGAGAGCAACTCTTTTGGACTCTAGCCCTTGGTCTTTTTTGTCTCAGGGCAGTTAATTTTATAGTTATTTAATGTGAACCATGTTTGCACATACTGAAAATTAGGGTATAGTTTAACTGGGTTGTTGACAGCTTATGCATAGAAAGAAGATCCTCCTAATGTGTGTCACACAGCCTACACAGGAAAAATAGACTGACAATATAATAAGACACATGTTAATGTTTTTTTTTTCCTGTGCCATTTGTTTCTTTTTCAAATAAAAAATTTGCTAATAATCAATGAAAAAAATAAGCAACCAAATTAAACTGGGTCTGTTTAATTATGTTCTTGTGATATCTGCAGTATTTCCAGGATTTTTTTTTCATGGATCTAAGATTTGAGCTTGCTTGGTAGGCTGTGGTAATGTGTTTTGATCATATGTACAAACTATAGCTATAGCAAAGTAGTACAGAAACCAGACAAAGCTATTAAGATTTATACAGGGAATACTACAATCAGATTGAGGGTCTCAATGAGGTCATTGATAATCGCCTCAATGGAGGCTTCTAGTTTCTCAGTTGGAACTGATAATACTGAACTGAGATTTTTTTCAGTCAGTAATGTTTTGCTGGAGAAATAAAGATATAAATGGTGATAAGAAAGTCGCTACATTCATTATAAGACACATTTCATACTGCTGATGTCAAGGTCATGCTGCCCTCCTAATGCTTTCTTCCTCCCTAATGCTAAACTGTGATGTGGCCCATCACGAAATGCATGACATCTCACCTGGTGAGAAAGCTGCCTGGCACCATGTCCCAGCTTGTGTAGTGAAATAGCAAGTGTCCATACAAGTTTTGAACATTGCCAGTGTCCAACTTAGCTGAAATAAAAGAAATAAAATGTAAAACTAAAATGTTAAAAATTATAGTGTTAGACTGAGTGCAGGGATATATAGGATCAAAAGAATAGCAAAGCAAGTAAGTCATGACACCATTTGCACCTTGATGGTATCTATCCTCATGATGCACCCCCCACACACACAGACACACACACACACACTTCTAGAACGGCAAAGCAGCTTGGGCTAGGGGTAGATTTATGGAATGCCATCCAGTTATCAAGGTTTATCATGAAATATGTGATGCTGTCAGTATATTTAGCATTAATGGCAATTCATTCCAGAGGTGAGATAAAATGTGGGTAATAAGTCTGTCCTTCAAGCATGTTTTATTTATATGCTGGTGGAGTTTCAAATTATTACTTCTAGTGTTTGTGGAGTGGCTTTTCTTGTGGAGATACAAGAAGTCAAGGATGGTTGGATTCTTAATGACACAGAATACAATATATAGCTGTACAAATAAGAATTTGTAAAAGACCAAGACTAGAGAATAGAGCTTTAAGCATGGCTCGTAGCCAAGTGTCTTCAAATCAGTAATTCTTTTAGTTAGGAATTGCTGGGGCCTTCATAGCTGTATGATTTGTCAGGATAGGTGCATACTAAAGGTGACACTGTGCTCTATAATTGGTGATGTTAATGCAGACTACATAGAGTTTATAACTTTTTTTGACCCGGATGAGGTACCTTTATGTCAGTTTTCCTTACTTCTGATGTTACATGTGGTCAAAGGAAAGGGAGTTGGTGACCAAGATGCCAAGAACACCTGACTACCATATCAGTTTGGAGTGGGGTACTAGCTGTACTGTAAGCTGAGGATGAGAGAGAGTTTTTTTTTTTAATCAAATGCAACAATACTGCACATTTATGCACCTTATTATATTCATTTTTCAGTTCATCTTTGGTTTGTATTGATTAATTGTGGCTTGGTGTTACTATTTCAGGAGGATGATTGAACAAAACACCCAGCTTGCAGTCATTGATAAACTTAACTAGCCATATGTTTGGAAAATAGAGAAATATATTATCGGAAAGAGGAATCCTAGTACTAAACCCTGAGGTGCACCATTAATTACTGTCTTACTTTCTGAGGAAACACCTATCACTTTAACTGTACAAGTTTTCTCTTTCAGACAGTTTGATTTCCACCTTACCACATAAGGTACCTACAGTTAGGTTTCTTAGCTTACTTACAATACCAGTATGAGGGATTGTACCATATACCTTAGCTAGATCCAGGTAGGTTACATAAACCAAATGACTACTATCTGCTACTTCTGTGACCTTCTCAAAGATGTTTACTAAATTAAATAGATATGATGTCTCCTTAACAAAACCAAACTGCTGAGGGTCTAACTGTATGATATTTTTTGATATTGTACATTATGCATTCAGATATGATGCATTCCATGGCTCTACAAATTAGACTAGTTAGACTGTGGGTCTGTAGTTCCTGGGGTTTATGATGGACCCCCACTTATGAGGGGGAATCACTGCAGGAGTTCCCCATACATCTGTGACATACTCTGGGGCTACATTTAAGGTAAATAAGTTCAGGGACTCCATGATAGCATATTTAGCACAGCTTCTTAGGCATCAAGGTAAGTTATCCAGACCCATGGAACTGATTTTTTTAGTCTATGAGAATGCAGTCAGGGCATGTTCCTTGATGATCTTTGATGGTGCAAGAGATTAAGGATTTCTTGAATTTTGTTGACAGCTTGCATGGTAATGCTGGCATTATGTTTTAAGATCATAATGTGTCTATGTTAGAAACCTCTCCCCCTTATTAAGGGGCACCATAACAACAGTTTTCCATACTTCAAGGATATACATCCTTGGCTAAGCTTAAGTGTAATAGTTTCAGAATAGTTTCCATGAGGTCATGTTTGTTCCTTTTATTAGGCATCTAGGCAAATTATATGGAGGCATGGAGGTGGTATTTGTAGTCCTTGAGAGTATGATTAGGACATATTCATTGATGATCTTAGGGGTGTAGAATTTCAGTGACTGCTGCTAGAGTAAAGTTGGTATTAAATTCATCTGTAAGTATATTAGCTATGTCTTTCAGTTAGACGGGGTATGCCATTTTTGATAAGTTAGAGTTGCCACCTTTTCAAATGCCCAAAGTGGGACATTTTTGGTACAAACATCAAATTTTGCAGGGCAAATCATATTCATGGCCAGTACAAAGGACAGAAATTCATTTTTTGCCTAAATAAAAATTTATTCGTGTAGCATTTTAGTTGCTTATTCTGTTTATTATAACATTTAGGTGTTTCAGATACAGAATAACTGTTTTATGCAACTATTACATAAAATATAGGAAATATGTTTGTCCTAAAATCTCAGGATATTTGCTATTTTTTAGATTTCTTTGCAGGACACAACTGCCCAAAGAGGGACGGTCCCTTGCAAAGTGGGACAGGTGGTAACCCTAGGATAAGTCCAGAGCACAGCTAGGTGTTATTTCTTAATTTTGTCATGTATTTAAATTAGGATTTATAATCATCCCTGCTTCCTACACTAGTGTCATTTCATGTTTTGTTTTGATCTTCCTGAATGTAGCTTTGATTTTTTTTTTGTCAATCTTTTTAACAGAGATTATGTAGATTTGTTACAGGACTGTAAATGATTTTTCCCTTTTGTTGTAGAGATGATTATGTACACTGGAGGACCACTAAGGTGGATTGTTTTTAAATTTCCCATTATATTTGGTTCTAGTACGGACTGCCAGATCAATACACTTTGTTTTGGGTGGAATAGAACTCCATTCCTTAAGTAAAAGCTGAGACTGCATAGGGGATGGTGATTATCCAAGTAAATCTCAAAGTATCATCATTTGAGTAGGCTTGTCCGTTTAAAGTCCTTAAATTAAGAATAGTTTATTGTGTTTTTTTTTTTTGGCAGGGGGGGTTGAAACATTTAAAAAGAAAGTTACTAGTTTGAGGTCAAATTCAACCAAATATGCAGATATTATAGTGATACAAGCAGTGCACTATGTTGGTAGGGATAAAATCTAGAATGTTTTGCCCCTAGTGGATGGTTTACTATTCGTTCTAGAGAATTATAATTTATTAAGTCATGAAATCTTTGGCTGTACTAACCAAAAGAGATACAGGTGCACCAGTTTATCAACAGGTAATCGAAATAATCCATCATACAGTTATATATAGTAGATTGGAGTAGTGTATAGATGATTT
The DNA here is from genome assembly GCF_019279795.1 of Protopterus annectens. Taxonomy (NCBI): domain Eukaryota; kingdom Metazoa; phylum Chordata; order Ceratodontiformes; family Protopteridae; genus Protopterus; species Protopterus annectens. Next base: position 1,023,247,602 of record NC_056748.1, on the reverse strand, counting down.
ATGTTTTAATCAAATACAGTGAAATAATTCAGAATGAATGCTGCTCTCATATGCTTCAGATTTATGTTCTTGTTTCCTTTGTTGAATAGAATTAGTTTATCTAAGACTCTGATTCCTTTTAAGCTTACCCACTACAGCTCCATTTCACTGTTGGTTACTCCAACCTTTTAGTCCTTGTAGGCACTCTATAGTGCCTTTATCCTTTGTAATTCACCCCAGCTTCGGAAATATATATAATGATCTCCTGCACTTGCTATTAGATATGATGAATACTGTTTTCTTTTTGGAAGTTCTTGCCTTTTGAGCCTATCCCTTACATTAACAAGAACTTTCTTTTCTTCAGGACAGATTAAGGGAATAGTCTTACTAGAGTTCTATCTCTTTTAAATTTGGTTCTGTTATGTTTATTTTCCACATTGGTGAGTAGCTCTTATTTTGTTTTGAATGACTGTAGTTACAGAGAAATCCTCAGTTAAATATATCCTTTCCGTTTGATGTATCATTTCAAGCTCAAGCCCTTCAGTCTGAATATTTTTTCATTGTCCTTTGAAAGACCTCTGGCAGTTCTGCTCTCTCCAAGAGTCATGGGATTTTTAGGTTTTATCTCCTGGAACTATTCTCTTGGCCATATGCATGTTTCAGGTTTTCAGTTTCATCTTTGAACAGTTTTATTCTCTTTATTCACTTTAACAGTTGTTCTGCATTTTATACCTGAGCCTTTGCCTTTTGTGAGTCTCCTTGCATTCTCTCTGTTTTTGCTACTGCCATTCTATTGTTCCCTTGCAGAACTCCGCGTCACATCCAAGTTTTTCCAGCACTGACAGGATTGGCACAGATGCAGTATCTCCTGACTTTTGCCGCTCCATGTTTTCCTTGTACCCCTTCAGAACAGGTTTATTTTCATATTACCATAAAGCTGAGGGCTTTCATTATTTTTGTTATTTTAGTCCCATTACCAATGCAAAGCCCTGGCTTAATCAGCCATCTTGATTAGTCTTATCCCAGGAAGTCCATATAACACTTATATACATCACTGATCATTATCTGGGTTCTTAAGAGGGCTTTCTTTCTTCATGTAACTCTCCCACGCCCTTATCACAATAAAAGGAAGTAAATAAAACAATGAAACAAATAAATAAATAAAAATAAGTTAATTTATTTATTTTTATTTACACTTTGTTGACTATGTTAGTTTCACTAGACCAAAGGTCTCTTTGTTGCTGTTTGCTGTGGACAATATGTCCAATTCATTATTACCAGTGTTTATATCTGGTGTCTTCTAGCATTATTTTTAAACATTACCTACAAGAGAAAATTATCTATAAACATAACATTTGTCCACTGTGGTGAGCTCTAGAAATTGCTGGGTAAGCCCAGGCATTTGTTGCTTCAAGCAGCAGTACTGGCACTTACCTCTGATAATAACAGATCACTGACTGACTAGGCATGGCGTGTTGCTATATTCCAGTGAGAGAAGTGAAGTGAGATAGCAAGCAGCATGAATCTCACTTCTGGATTGAGATTTTTTTTTTTTTTTTAATTAAGGAATTGTTTATTTAGAATACTAATTGTACTAATAGTCTAATGGAAACACACACACACACACACACACACACACACACACACACACACACACACACACACACATATCCATCCTCAAACCCCTTCTTCCCATTTTGCACATGGGGTTATGTATAACTATAGCTATATATATATATATATATATATATATATATATATATATGGTTCCTATTAGATGACCGAAGACGCATTATATCGAATGCATCTTGGTCGAACTTAAAACAATGAAAATGCAAATAGCGAAGTGGCTTTTAAGCAAATTCTTTCACAGGGAAAGAATTCACTTGGCCGCTTCCGTTACTTTGCCATTTTCACCACTGTAGTGTGATCTCGGAGTTGGTATATTTAAGTAGGGGGTGTGTATTATTTCAATTTTTTTTTTTTTTAGAACAGCGATTTTTTTTTTCCCTACATGCACACATCTATATACATATATATATATATATATATATATATATATATATATATATATATATATATATATATATGTGTGTGTGTATATATATATATATATATATATATATATATATATATATATATACACACACACACACACACACACACACACACACACATATATATATATATATATATATATATATATATACACACACACACACACACACACATATATATATATATATATATACACATCTTAAAAATAAAAATAGATGGGCGGCCGCGGTGGTGCAGCAGTTAACGTTGCTGCCTCACAGCAAGAGGTTCTCCAGTTCCATCCTCGGCTGTGGTGCCTTCTGTGAGAAGTCTGCATGTCCTCCCTGTGGTCACGTGGGTTTCATCCCAAAGACATGCTGTAGGTAGAATGGATACTCTAAATTGGCCCTAGGTGTGAGTGCGTGCATGTGTGTCTCTTCTGTGGAAGGTCGGGTGCCGAGCTGGCAACTCAACACCGTAAAACTCTACTGCCAATCATGAGCGGACAGGTGATCTGCAGTGGCGACCCCTAACCGTGAAAAGCCAAAAGAAGAAGAAGAAAAAATGAAAATAGATATTCAAAAAACTGAATTATCTCAGAACCCATTGCTCTCTCCTTGTACATGTTTCGTAAGACACTTTGTATTAATCAAAATATACATCAGTCTCTAAACCATGGATGACAAAGTATATATTTTATAATATCTGGCAATACTTACTGACCTCAAAGTTCTATTTCATCACAAATGTATACATTCATTAAAAGGCACAAAAAGAATTCTAAAGTAAGATTAGGTATGCCACAGAAGAATAGTTTATTAGTTTTATTTATCATTTACTGACCAGGTACGGGGGCTGGTCGGTGGACCCCTTTCATCAGTGACCCTGGTTACAAGGGCAAGGATGGAAACATATGGTTATATAGAGAATTTAGTGTGAGCAATCATAGTTATACAGAGAATTTAATGTGAACAATCAAATAGCATATTTATAGAGGTGGGATGAATCCAGAGTAGCCAGAGAAGTCCCATGCAGCAAGAGGGAACAGATGAAATGTCCTCTCAAACAGTAACCACAGGTCAGAATTGAACCCAGGGCCCTAGAACTGTGAGGCACAGATGTTTAGAGGCATAATTATTATTGTTACCTCCATTTTAATGATGACATTGGTAAATGTAGCAGAAGTTGACAAAAGTCTGTTTGAGTTTGCTGTCATTGTATATTTCTACATTTATAAACCGTTCTAAATTTGAACACTTCACTGAGCTGCTTGAGTAGTGAAGTCTTACATTCATGAAAACACTGTCTGTAGTGCCTGCAAACATTGAGAAAGCCCACTGCAAACATTACAATAGTGAGCAGTCAGACTATGTCAAGTTAGAGAGCCATTATGTGTTTACTGATTCCATGATATACATCGTTTTTGTCTCTTATATAATTATTCAGTCACTTTTAAACATGCAGATGCTTGTAATATTGCTAACGTCTGTACTATGCTGTAACATTTTGATAAACAAGTTAAGAGTTTTATCAGCTGTGGATATGCTATTCTACCCTCATTCACTGAAAACTTGATGGAGTACCACATTATTATCTAGCTCAAGACCTTTCGTTACGCAAAGAAACTTTTTCTTTCTTTCCTTCTTAAATAAGGTGGATGTCAGAGAAGATCTAATTCTTTATGTTAGGAAAAGTCATTGGAAATGGCTGAGGTATATAGTGCTCACCATGTTGAGATCCTGAGAAATACTTAGGGTACACTGGAGAAGATATAGTTCTTGGCTTCCCTGGGAATGTCCACACAAATGGTTTAATGCAAGGAAAGTGTAATGTGCCCTGTTCAGCTTGCTTCTCTAATAAACCCTCACCAGGAAAACTGGCTTAGAACATTTTTTTAATGAATGTATTAATGGAAAAAAAGAGAAGGTGGTCTTCATTTAGTCTTCTGTAAGTGAATGAGGTCAAATTAAACTTTTTTGTGTATTGTTTGTATTGCAATATCCATGTGTTCAGCCAGTCTAATAAATCTCCTTGTACTTTTCCATTTGATTTATCATTCCCTTTCAGTAAAAGTTCATTCCGTATCTCTCACACATCTATGGACTGTTTAGATTTGCTAGTCAGTGTACCGCATGTCTTTGGAGTGTGGGAGGAAACCAGAGTACCCAGAGAAAACCCACACCAACACATGCAGACTCTACATAGAAGACACCCTAACTGAGAAATGAACCATGGAAAAGAAGGTTAATGCTACAAATTAATTTAATTAGTAATAGTGCTACAAAAATAATGATTCATCATTGGTAATTATGTTACATATTAAATCCTTTCCAATGATTTTCCAATATACATCAAATATCAGATACAAGAAAGTAGTATCAAGCGATAGTTTAAACAGCAGTAAAACAGAAAGATTGTTGTATTGTGCATTCATCCCCAACACAGCTACATATGCACACATCTTAACATTAGCATCATATTAAATCACATGGGCTCCTCACTCCCTGAAGCAATAGCAGTATGTTGACTGACTGGCAAATATCTTTCCCTGCAGCAATGTTGCAGTGTGACTGGTATGCAGACCTGACAACAGCAGTAATGAAAAATAATTGTGTTCTTATTAATTCTGATTAAATTATAATGGTATTAACTGATTCTCAGACTATCCCTTCAGCAGTGCAAACTGACATGCAGGTTATTTTAAGGGTAATAATACGGATTTATAGTCATTGCCCTTAAGTGTAGTATGAAGTTGCACTGGTTGCATTTAAGAGCAAGTCTGTCACGATTCATGGACACCAACTGAGCTTAGCTACACTGGTTTTAAATAGTCTGAGAAAATCTTAGCAAAAGGAAGCTACAATGACATGTAAATAGGACAATCTTATGCTAATTAGGAGCCCTTCCCACTTTGTTGTAATTCATAATCACTTTTTATGCACTTCTGTGACTTGTGCAAAAGGGGTGGAAAATTGTAGCAACATCTTTTCTGTTTTGCATTCAGCAGAGTTGCATACGTTTGATGACAATGTAACCATTTCTTGCACTTAATAGTTAAGAAGAATGAGGTATAGGCAATGTTTGTCACATCTGCAGATTGCTTATATGTCAGCAACAGAAATGATGCTTTTTAAGAGTACCATCAGTCAACCTGTGTCGGTGTTGAAGGGCTAGTTATACTCTAGCAGGCTTTTCACATTTCCAAAAGTTAGTCATTAAAAGTACAGGTGGCATATTGCCATTATCAGAACTGGTTTTGTTTTGTTTTTTTTCTTCACATTTCAGATGGATGTGCTGTAGCAGCCTTGTGTGTAATTGGACTGATTTGTGAGTACTGCCCTCCTGTTACTGATTTTGACAAGTGTCATACACTGTGCCCCCTACTTCTCATTTACTTCAGTACTGTCAGCCAAAAATTGATTTAAAGCCTAAACGCTCTCTCCCTGTTTTGGATCTCATTTCCAGTAAGGGGTTTCCCATATGTCCTCAAAGCATCCATAAGAATGTAATTTGCATCCTGATTGAAGTTGTCTCTTCTGTGTCTTGTTTCCTGCTGTTGCATCATGCTGTTATACTTTAATCACATTTTGGGAGAAATGCTTCAAACTAACCCTCCCATATGAATACTGAATGGTTCCTTAAAGATTCATGGGCTAGAATTAGGCTATCTACTCTTGTGGGCCATTTTAAACATAGCCAAATTTCCTATCCCAAAGGTAAGAATCAAACCCTGTACCTTGTGTCTATAAGGTAAACACCATAACCATTGTGCCAACCCCACTCTGATGGGCATACCCTTGTAGCACTGGCTCTGCCTTGTGGTTTACATGTCCTGTTCTTAGTGCCTGTTCTCTGCTGGCCAGTGCTACAGTAAAATTAGTCTTATTATTAGTGGTAGATATATATGCACATGTTTTCTGTATGTGCTAATAAGTAGGGTAACGCATTTCATTCACTCGCTGAACTCTCCTGCTTCTTTACCCATTCAGTTGCAAGCCATAAGCACTCTGATACATGTAGACAGTAAAAATGTCTCCTTGCTCATTCCCAATCATGTCATGCATAATTACTGAAAAAGTGTTAAAATACATTGCTAACCAGTAAAGCAAGGATATTGTTCAAAAGCTGGCAATTCATTACAGTGATTCATGTCTTTTTCAACATATATTTATTTGTCCCTGTTACTGACAAATTATTTTAATTCAGTGATGCTTTATATGGTCTGCCAGCACTGAATGCAGGTAAGCACAGCCCAGTATGGAGAGCAGTGGAAAACTGGCATAAGTTGGGGCTGATTTACAAATGTATTATGCAAATTAGGTGTAGCCACACTGTGCTTTATGAATGATACCATAGCGCATGTGTGTATCTCCCTTGTAGGTGCGAGTGCATTGGGGTCTTACGTACCCACAGCTCCCTGTGCATACCGTTAAAGTTAAAGAAATATGACTTAGAATGAGTAACTTATCCAGATCTGTTGTGTCTGTGCATGCTTTTCCAAAATCAGCACTGATCATTTGCACTTAGCTCATTTGCATATACGCTTAGTGCCACTGTTTGCCAATTGCCCTTGCTCTTTTGTGAACCTTGGGACTATGAATATCATCCTGAGTGTTGCTGTTATTAGAACCCTATGTACTGGCTATCTAACTACTGCATACCTACAGATGTAGTTAGTACAGTTCTATCTGTCTTTCTCTAAAACCACACAAAAGTGCAATAAATGGAGTACCCCAGTAGCAAGCATGAAAGCCAGTGCCGCGGAATACTGATTTCATTTCAGCTGTGCTTGATTGCATGACGCAGAATGATGTTACAGCATCCCATGGATCGTATTAGAAATGTTTCAGTATAATAGCCTAACTGACCTGATGTTGCCTTGTTTTCAGAAGAAATATAAGCTGGAGTGTTTAAATGTGTTCTTTAGAAGAAACTGCAATAAAATAAAGCTGGTGTAGGTTTTATAGGTAGTGAAAAGCTATGATTAATGCAGCCTGCTAAACTTATTATAATTTTCCCTATTGAACTTGCTTCTGGGAGGAAATTAAAATTTAATCTGCTCTGTAATTTCTTTTACCCCCTCTTCTGTCAACAATTTTCATACTTAAGCCTATATATATAGTATCTTGTTGCCCAAATTTATTTATTTAACTTGTGTTTTTAAATACTTTAATTTTGGAAATGTGAAAAGCCTGCTGCAGCTGATACAACTTTAATTCTCAGAGATGACCAGAAGGTCAGACAAGAATAACACAGATATATTTAACTGTACTGATGTCTTAAAACTAGATGAAACACATATAAGGCATACAGTAAAATTCAGAGAGGAAAACGTGACAGAGAAACCTGCAATAGAAAAATAATGGTATTGTTCATGTTGTATTAATGTTTGCAGTCAAACATATATAACTATATTGTAAATTCACTGCACCAGATGAAAGGACAGACTACTTGTTCTACATTAACTTTACAATTAAAGTTTGCTGGCTGATTCAGCAAGGATAAGCAGACTATGCAGAGGAATGCAAGCTAGATCATTGACTCTGTAACAGAAGAAGATAATCCGCCATTTGATATTGAAGCATGTAGGGCATTATTTTTTAACTCTTGTAATTTTTCCTTGTTTGATGTGTAATGCAAGTATCAGCAATACTGTTTTACATAAGCATTTTCACATATAAGAACTGTAGTTCCTTGATGTGAGCTGATGACATCAAAGTTCTGAATCTGTGTATTCCTAGGTATTAGGTCTAATATTAAAAGATGGGCTAAAGGATCCACACACACACTCTTCAGCCAGTGATGTAAAAGAGTTCTACACAGAGGCCCCACTCTGTGGCATACAGGGAAAATGATAAAGCGCAGACTACACTCCAGACAAGCTTTATGTTATTAGAGATACAGGAAGCCAGAAGTACTTGGTGGCAGGGGGAATGGCATTTGTTAGCTTGTCCACCCTGAGGGAGAAGCAGAAGGTCTGACCCATTGCTCAGCCTCAGCAGGATGAGTTGGCATGAGATCGTGCCTGCCTTTGAAACTGTCTAGGGTTGACCGTGTGTGAAAGTTATGCATATTCCCTCCCAGGTGTCAGTGGCTGCAGCATCACAGCCACCATGGGATGGAGTCTGGTCAAGTTGGAACGAGGATCTGCAAGACTGGTAGGCTAACCTACTCCCTAACTCCTAACTCTCACCTCTCAGTGAAAGGAATGGGCTCTAAGGCTCATACTCAGGGAACATGTGTGCCTGGTGCATGCCATGTAGGAGGGGTGAATGGGGCAGCTGTTCACAGGAAGTGGAGCCTTTGGACAGATCATGTACATCAAAAAAAAAAAAAAAAAAGCTTGTCAGCAGAACAGCTTGTCAGTGATCATATCAGTAGTGTGAATCATAAAAATAAATAGAGCTACTGTTAGAACATACCCAAAGACACCCCAGACATACATACCACATATGTGGACCACACACCAAGAATTTTCATATATCCTCATGTATCCATAGAGACACATGCTTGCATATGCTAGGTTCAACCCTTCACAAGGCAGTATTAATATACAAAGATATAGTGTGCATCATGTTTATATTATGAAGATGGAACATCCTACAGAATGTTTTTAAGCCAGACAGTTAATATTGTCTTCTTCCCAGAACTGCATGCAGGCAAACACAGAGAGAGTATTTGTTTTACCTACCATCAGCCATTCAGCTAGTTTTACAGTACTTATTCCAGGCAACTGAAAGGAAGAAGCCACAAAACTAAATAAAATGCTCACAGCTACATTTTGATAAGATACCAGGGTGATAGGTTTGAACATAATTGGCTCCGCCAATTTCGCAATTTCCTTTAATGTCAAAATGTGGTGGATGATATCCCCATATGATATACCTTTGACAATTGGTATGGGTGTTCAGCTGTTAACTAAAAGGCTGGTGGTTAAAGCCCACCCACGGATGATGCTTTGTGGAAGCTTTGGCATAATGGTTAAAGTCTTTGCCAGAAAGGCAAAAGTTACAGGGTTTGATTCTAACTTATTAGCAAGGCTTAGAATGGCCCTTCAGGGCAGTTATAGCCTAGTATTTACCTATGAACTTATGAACAACCTATGCATTGAAACGATAGTGATATTAAAATACACAGGTGAATTTAATTTCATAATTCAGTCATACATTTCTCTGTCTAAGGCCAAGAACACTGCATCAATGGGCCCAAACTGTATTCCAGGATGCCTTCTAAATAGCATGAAACATGATCCATCAGGCCTTCTGCAATTGCAATTTACAGTAAATGTAGCCTCCAAACATGAATGGAGAAGAGCAATAGTCACCCCTCTGCATTAAGGTGGGCCATCTACAGACCCTGGAAACTACAGACCCATAAGTCTCACTAGTCTCCTACACAAGGCCATGGAAAGAATTATCATGAAAATGATCAATAATGACATAAGAAACTTCCAGAGACTGGACCCAGCCTAATTTGGTTTCATCAAGGGCAGGTCATGCCTACTCAACCTGGTTGCACTCCTTTGAGATGGTCACCAAAGCAATGGATGAGGGAAAAATGGTTCACGCTGCCTACCTTCAGCTGGCCAAGGCAGTTGACACAATTCTCCACTTGGGCATTGTTGGCAGACTTAAGAGGTTAGGTACAAACTGTTATGTCACCCAGTGGATAGCCAGCTAGCTCACAGACAGGGCCCAGGAGGTTAGAACTGGGGAGCCCACCTCTACAAAGAGGACAGTCACAAATGGAGTCATCTGGGATCAGTCCTGGGACTGTTCCTTTTTGGCATTTACTTCTCTGAAGTCAAGGTCAATGCCAATGGCTTCTAGCTTACTAAATTTGCAAATACTTGCAAATTAGGAGCTGTCATTGAATCACCCAATGACACAAATGTTCTCCCGGAAGGGCTGACACCGACGAACAACTGGTGCCAGACTCATGGAATAAAACTAAATGCCAAGAAATGCATAATAGTATCCTTTGTGAAGTCATCCATCCCTGGTAAATATTATATTGACAACACACCCCTAAAAGTTGACCCAGTAGTCAGGGATGTAGACACACACACAGATAGTAACCTAGCCTTTGACCATCATGTGTCTACAATAGTGAGTAAATCATTCTTTGTTGTGCAACTTATAAACAAAGGAATGACATCTAGGTCCAAGGAAGTCATTGTTCCACTATATTTGGCATTCATCATACTTATTATTGTTTACGATGACCCCTTTACTATGTACCTAGCCAAGCACATCCAACAATTCGAATGTCCAAAGAAGTTCCTCACTAAAAGAATATAGGGTATAAGTAACATGTCCTATGCAGATCACCTCAAGGCCCTTTCCCTGTATTCTATCACCTGCAGGCTGTTGAGGAGTGATCTGTGCCTGGCACACAGGGCATTGTCAGGCCCATCCCTGATGGATCTCCTGCACATCAACAAAACAAACAGCACTAGAATTACCCATTCTAAAGACAAAAACATTGCCTGTGATATAAACATGACCTGCTGGAGAGACAGGTAGGTATGCCAGAGACTACCCCTTCACTTGAATAGGCTATCCATCCATGTGAAGCAGAGTTCTCTGTAATCAAATTCAAGTGTAACTTGGACAACTGGATGGGGAATAGGAAATCCATCCCTGGTTTGGCACTTATGTCTCTAATGGACACAGGCAGCTTGTAAATGGTTCATCTCCCAGGCCCCTGCTTGTAAATGTTTTACCTCCCAAGCCCCTGCTTACACTTATCTAGGGTATCAGAACTTGTCAGAGATTTGGGATGCATGGCTAAGCTTAAAAAGGCCCTAGTGGTTGTTAGCCTAGTAAACACCTATGAACCTATAAACACTTGAGTATAGTTCTAGGACTAACAATATAATGAGACATGTGCCTCTGGTATACCCAGCTCCAAATGACACACACAATAAAATAAAGTTTCCACTTTACAGGTTCTAGTCATAATTAATTCACTTGCACATTACAGACTGAGAGTACTGCCAACATTCAGTAAAAGAACATGAAGTTATACCCCAGAAAGTAGGATCATAATAACTCCATAGATTTATCTCATTATCAAATGACCATTACTATGGCAGAGAGGGAGGTGGTCAGTGTACTTATTATTCCGTGCTCTGCTGGCATTAAAAGGGGCATTTCTTAGATGCTTCATTCTATTTCTCCATGGCAGTAGAGCAGAATTAATGTACATATAATACAGTTGAAGCGAGCTGGCTGTCACACTACTGCCATTGATGGGGGGAATATATTGTGTCATTGACTCTATGGAATACCTGCCATGCTATGCTGCTACGATCAGTATTAATCCAACAGCGGTGCCACAGTAGGTTTGTAAAATAGCAAAGTCTACAGTGATTTGAACTTCTCAGTTATGTTGTACTAAACACAGTATCAATTTGTCAAGAACACTGAAGACATTGTTTTGTTGTTACTATTACTATGCATTTATAGTTCCCTAAGTTTCACCCTCTGCTACACAATGTACTCTGAATCACAAATGGTGGAGGTGAACTTAAGTTGCATACCTAATCTATACCTGTACTCATCCAAGTATGCACTAAGGTATGCAGGTATTCTATATTTTAAGTTACATTGTGAACCGTGTCAAACTCTAGTATGCCATCTGCATCATGCAAAATCCTGCACAACTGCATGCAATGTGTGTGAATGTGAATGATCTTTGTCAACTGATACCATCTTGTACTAATGCTAACACAGCTGCACACTTTCCACATGTATGATAAAATAGAATAGTTTTCTCATTTTGCCCCTTTATGAAATAAATTCCATTTTTTAAACAAGAAAGAAAAAGACACCATAGAGCAGTGGCTATGAGCAAAGAATTAACATAAAGGGCTCTACAGTCAAAGCTGTACCAGTCAAATCATTGCTTGAAGACTGTGCACATCTTCACAGCCGTGCTGCTTTCTGGGTTATACCTGACTATAATGTTTATTTTTTGGGAAGCTTTTGTTCCCTGTACACTTTCCTGTAGTTTCCACTGCACTCATTTATGAGAATTAAATGCACCTTTTTACAAACTCTGCTTCTTCTTTTATGCCTTGTATAAGTACATGTTTAAAATTAGCTAGAACATACATCTGTGCAACTTTGGGAAATTGTCTTTATAATTTTAAATTTCTATTTCCTGCTGCCTTTCTAATATAATCCTGTTGAAGCTGTGGGACCATTTCACTGTAACACCATTTAGCAGCCTCAGTCCCTGAAAGCAATCAGGATAATGAGGCGGAAATAGGATTTGTGGAGAGTTTAGTTCTCCTTAATTAAATAAAATTAAAATAGGGGTAGACAGGCTAAGAGAGTCTTTATCTTTATTCCTTTTCTTTTGCCAACAGCTAAAATTGAAGCCAGCTGTCAAAACAGCTTCCATCTCACCCATTAAGTACATTAACAGCCTAAAGGTCAGACATGTACTTAGTGAAATAAATCAAGCTTTGTAAAAAAAATGTAACAAGAAAAAGAAAAAAAGTGCAGTTACTGGAAAATCAGATACAGGTTGTTAACTCTATGAAGTACTCAGTGGTGGGCCAGGGAAGCTGTGAGAACATCTGACAAAAAGAGGAAGAAAGTATTTTCTCTAAATAACAGCAGAGATCGGTAAAAGGACATAAACAAGGGATGTACAAGGCTCTGATTGTGTGCTGAAAGCAACATGGTTTGATGTGCACTATTGCCCTACGATTACTGTTTAATATTTGCATGTCTAGGAATACTTTCCAGTTCAGTAAGAACATGAATAAGTAAAAAAAAGATCAATAAGTAATAAGATATATGACGTAATATAAAAATGTATGAAATTAGCCTTTTTTATCCTACAATTTTGATCGTAGGCAGCACAGTGATGCAACAGTTATTGTCTCTGCCTCACATGTTTAATTGTCTGGTTTGGGTTCCCATATCCTTTAGACTTTTTTTCTACATATCCAAAGAAACATAGGTTGGCTAGCTGGTGGTATTAAATTGTTCCTAGGTACATGTGTAGTGTAAGTGTGCATGTTTGTAAGTTCAAAGATAAGTACTAGGCTAGATGCCCTTGTGGGCCATTTTCCAGACAGTAAGAATCAAACCCTGCACTTTGTGTCTGTGGGGTAAACATCTTTAGCATTATACCAACCACGAACCCTGCAATGGATTGACATCTTGTCCAGAATTGGTTCTTACCTGCTTGCCAGAATCAGCTATGGTCCTATACAGTAATGAAGGATAAAGTGGGTTTACAAAATGGAAGGATGTATGTATGTTTTAGTAATTTCAATGTGTATTTTTGTGGAAATATTTTTACTCATTATGTCATACAGTCCTTGACTGGCAGTTGACATAACTATTTTATTTCTTCTTTATGTTTCACAGATGAGATAAATTATGCTTACAAAATCTAGAGATGGCATCCCAGAGAATTCTAGAATGATTCATCCTTTATACACAAAGCATCTGTTCTGTTTATGTGAGAATATTATACAAATGGGTTGGAAGCACCTTAATGTTTCTTCTGATTTCTATATCTGCAAATCCATGGAAACATCTCTTGTCACTGCTGCAACAAAATTATCTGGTATTACTGGCCTGTTCGTATAACATCTGGGCCACTACAGTCTGCAGGTTCAATATTCTGAGTTCCTAACTGAATGAGCACTGTTAGATATGCTATCTGAAGGCTGAGTAGTGCTTCATTCATCACATTCATTAATTTAAGTCTAAAAGCACATGTCTAATAAATGCTTATCTTGCATCCCAGGCATATACAGTGTACTCAACTGTCCTGTAATAAACACATATCATATACCTTTGAAGTATACAGGTATACGGACTACACTCTGTTAAACATGTCACATATAACCCAGACATATACAGGTATGCTTGAGAGTTCTCTAATAAACACACAGTGTATATATATCAACATATACATGTATAGTTGAGTATTCTCCAATAAACATTTATCATATATTCCATGAATATACATGTATACTTGTCTGCCCTCTAATATGCACATAGCAGGCATATATAAGTATACTTGCAAGTGCTCTTATAATCACGTAGCACATATATGGGGTATATACTTGTATAACTGAGTGTTCTATATTAAACACATAAGTTATATCTCAGATATATGCAAGTATACTTGACTACCCTAACTTTAAATGGTGATGTCTTCTGCTATAATTCATTGCAAAACCTATATCCTGTGATTGCATTACCATCTTTGGCCTAAGCAGCACTCATAATTGCAGCATCGGCCTTTTAAAATGCATACTGCCAGAATACTCACTGTGGGTATATAACAGATAGGGTTCTTTCACATATACTCACTGTGGGTATATAACAGACAGGGTTCTTTCACATATATTCGCTATGGGTATATAACAGACGGAGTTCTTTCACATATACTCACTGTGGGTATATAACAGACGGAGTTCTTTCACATATACTCACTGTGGGTATATAACAGATGGGGTTCTTTTACATATACTCACTGTGGGTATATAACAGACTGGGTTCTTTCACATATACTCATTGTGGGTATATAACACACCGGGTTCTTTCACATATACTCACTGTGGGTATATAACAGCCGGCATTCTTTCACATATACTCACTCTGGGTATATAACAGACTGGGTTCATTCACATATACTCACTGTGGGTATATAACAGACAGGGTCTTTCACATATACTCACTGTGGGTATATAACAGATGGGTTTTTTCACATATACTCACTGTGGGTATATAACAGATGGGTTTTTTTCACATATACTCACTGTGGGTATATAACAGATGAGGTTCTTTCACATATACTCACTGTGGGTATATAACAGATGGGATTCTTTCACATGCAATGACATACAACTACACCTGAACTTTTACTGAGCTGAAAAAATGGTACCAAAGAAAAAGCTAATTACAATACATTTCATCTCAGCTGAAACTCATGTCAAGTTAGTGAAAAATTATTGCTTTATAGGATGACTTTTTTTTATAAGAGGATGTTAAAGCCAATGTCAAGGACTTCTGCCTAAGCAAGTTCACAGATGATTGCAAACTGGAAGCAGTCACTGAATCCCTCAAGATGGGAACATCCTTCAGGAATGTCTAATACGGACATATGCTTGGTACCAAAGCCATGGCTTAAAACACAATACCAAGAAATGCATTATATTACCTTTTGGGAAGTCTGCAATTCCCAGGTAATTATGTCATCAATAAAACACCCCTAAAAGCTGATTCAATAGTCAAGGATCGGGGAATTTATGTAGATAGTAACCTAGGCTTCAATTAGCATATGTCCAGGGTAGTAAGAAAATCCTTCTATGTTGCCCAACTTGTAAGCAAGGGCATGGCATCTAGGTCCAGAGAGGTCATCATACTACTGTACTCAGCCCTCATCAGACCCATCATAGAGTATAATGCCCCCTTTGCTATGTACCTGACCAGACACTTGCAGCAACTGTAATGTCCACTAAGGTTCCTTACAGAAGAATACAGGGAGTAAACACAATGTCCTATGCTGAGAGCCTCAAACCCTGTCTCTTTACTTGGTATCATACAGACTTCTGAGAGGTGATCTTTGCCTGGCATACAAGACATCCCTGGACCCTGTTTTGATGAACCTTTTGCACATCTGTTAAACAAACTGTATCAGTACTGCTAGATTAAATGACCTAAATTCTGCTTGCAACATAAATAGTACATGTTGCAGAGACAGATGCATTTCTCAGAGAATTATCATTCTCTGGAACAGGCTCTCCATCCATGTGAAGCAGATATCTTCTGTATCTCTGTTTAAGCACAACTTTGACCAATGGATGTGTAATGGAAATTCTCCCCTACTCTGGCTCCTATGTCACTGATGGACAGAGGCAGTCAGTAAATCACTGTCTATATAAATCAAATTTGTGTGTCACACTTGGGTTACACAGCTAAGCTTACAAAGGTTCTAATTAGTCTAGTATACATCTATTAACCACTGGGGAAATAAAATAAGGGGAAACTAAGAACATCATAATAATGACCTAGCCCTCTGTAAATCTCTCTTAAATTAATAAATGTACCTCAAGAGAGATACACAATATGGTGTGTACTGCTAAAAAGTTATCATACCTCGAGAGATGCACAATATGATGTGTACTGCTAAAACGTTATCATACCTCGAGAGATGCACAGTATGGTGTGTACTGCTAAAAAGTTATCATACCTCAAGAAAGATGCACAATATGGTGTGTACTAATAAAAAGTTATCATACCTCAAGAGAGATGCACAATACGGTGTGTACTGGTAAAACGTTATCATACTTTTTGCCTTTTGTTAAAATTTTAGATTAGATGTTGTGAGTCACTGCTGTGTACAGAATGCACCTTGCAGTTGCATATTTTAGTAAGTTTGTGGACTATATTTTAGTATTTATTTATTTATTTATTGACATCTGTTAACCGGGTAGTGTCCGACTGGGCCATAAGCCTGTTTTCATGGAGACCTGGAGAAAAAAGCTCCACAACTAATAATAATGCAGTACAATTAATAAGATCAACATTTATACAATTGTGGTATAAAGTTAGCAATGGTAAGCTAAGAAAGTTATAGAGATGGCATAAAATATATTGTATATAATGTAGTGATGTGTAGATAACAGAGAAGATTGATGGTTAGGACACCAAAACAAAAATTCAGGAAACATTCACATTGCTAATTACAGAGATTATTGTTCATTGCCATATTTAAAAAGGTCTACCAGTGCTTGTGCCAAAAGTTAAAAACTCATTAAGGAGTAAAAGGAAAGGTGCTGAGTAATGGGATGTGGAGGTGGGGAGGTAGTAGGAAGGAGGAAAGATTATCCGGGAGCAGTACAGGGGCAGATCCAGGTGGTTTTGAGATGTTCTTTTGTTTTTGTTTTAAACGTAGAATAGTTGGGACATTCTTGAATGAGTTTAGGGAGAGCATTCCAGGTCTTGGCGATTTTGTTTGAAAACAGGGTGTCACCATGTTAGTTGTTAGACTGGGTTAATTTTAGTAGACTGTTTATATCTCCAATCACTTGTGGACAAGGCTGCAGTACTCTGATAGCCATGCTTTCTCTTTCATTTAGTGTCCCTTACATGCACTGCTGCTGGTTTTGAATGTATTCCAACTCATCCACCAGTCAGAAACATTTTGACAACCTCTATTCTCACCAAACATTTATATGCTTGTTAGGAGATGTGAGACACTGATTTTATCTGGTCATAAAGCTCTCTGGCATTGTGATGATGGACATTATGATGCTTGGGTGCAACCGCTAAATAAGGCACACTCCCTGTTTCACTAATTGTTCAGAGAATTGCTTCCAAACTCTTCAAGATATTCAGGAGTACTGAATGTTACTGTGCAAAGATAACAATTTATAAAAAGTGAGAGGACTAATCAGAAGATACATATGAGACAAAGGACCACAAGTAAATATTCACCGATTCTTGGAGCAGTGTTTGGTCACTATGAGTGCTCTGTGCAGCAATGATTTAAGGTTCCCAAAGTATTTAGGTAATATGGATTTCTGGGGTTGCAGGCAGAACTGCTTGCCACTAATTTGTCACATGCACAATAAGTGTACTATAGGGTTTTGGGCTCATAATAACAATTAGACTAATTGCTAGGGCTTTACTTACAAAATACAAGTGGACTATGGGCATTTGACCTTCAAGTGAAAACTAACTGGCCTCTAGTCTTTTATATGCAAAATAAAAGTATTTACTTGAAAGGCAAAATACAGTTCATATAGGTCTTGTCACAGTATTCTTTAATATAGACAAGAACACTTAACCATCTTTGAATAAGGATCTGCATTAAACCCTTAACTAGATTCTCTTTTTCCTCCATAAAGAGGGATTTTTTGTATTTTTGCTAAGTTTTGCTAAGTTAGCTGTGGCCTGGAGCTGATATTTTGAACAGTTAGTAACTGCGGTGGTGGTGCTGCGGTAGCATTGTCGCCTCACAGTAAGATGTTGTCCTGTTCGATTCTCAGCTAGAGCGTCTTCTGTGTGGAGACATGCGTGAATGGGCATACCTTCGTTGAAGGTTGTGCATCAGGGCTGGCAACTCAGCACGTAAAAATCTACTGCCAATCATTAGCAGACCGGAGTTCCGCTGTGGCGACCCCTAACCGGTAAAAGCCAAAAGACACAACAACAACAATAACAACATCATCCTCATTCCTAATCTTTTAGTCTTTTTAATATGGTACTTTTCCCTCAGGACAATGGAGGCTTTGTTACATACAATAAGGCAGTATTGTTTGACTTTGACTTCTTCTGCCCATGCTTAATGTTTATTGCTGACTCTCAGCCAGTTCATCATAATGGAAACTTTGCCAGAACAAGCCAAGTACAAACCTCTTCAATGTACTCTTTATGCGCTTTTGCTAGTTAGTAACTGGACTACCGAAACAACTTGAATGCAAATTGTGACTAACGTAGTCAATCAGTACTGCTCCACTTTTATCCCATACTCCTGCAATGGTTTACAATTTTTCAGTTAATAAAGACTTTAGTAAATACATTCTGCTTGGACTGGTCATAAAGGTGAACTTTGTATGCACCTGTGGAGGCTTTTATTTCTCGGCAGCATTTTCTTTGAAGAGGGTGCACAAATGTTAGTGTATGGTTGAGTCTCAATCTCTCTTTCCCATTTACACACCATGTGGTACATTAGGTAATGAGCACCTTTCAGCGCTCGTTGTTTCTGTAGCAGTTATGGGTTTCATGGGCTCGGGTTGCAAGCCCAAGGCCCAAACCTCCTCAGAGGGTGCACCACACACAGTCACACCTAGGGCCAACTTAGAGCATCCCATCCACCTACTGCATGTCTTTGGAATGTGGGAGGAAACCCACACAAACACAGAGAGGACATGCAGACTCCATACAGAAGACACCCCAGATGAGAATCGAACCAGAGAACCTCTTGCTGTGAGGCAACAACGCTAACTGCTACACCACTGCACCACACACAGTCACACCTAGGGCCAACTTAGAGCGTCCCATCCACCTACTGCATGTCTTTGGAATGTGGGAGGAAACCCACGCAAACACAGGGAGGACATGCAGACTCCATACAGAAGACACCCTAGATGAGAATTGAACCAGAGAACTTCTTGCTGTGAGGTGACAACACTAACTGCTACACCACTGCACCACCCATATGGTTGTGTCATTGGCCTACTTGTTTAAGGCACTGTAGAGTAAACACATTTCCAAACAACAGCCCTGCCTTTAGCATCACAGATAATGATGCAAAGTTCTCATCCGAAAGGGTTCAGTGAAAGCATGACATTTTGAGGTTATTGAGGATATTTCCTATAGCATACTAAATCAGTACACTTTGCAAAATTATTAGAATGAGTATTCTTATGATTTGCTGCATTCCTGTCTAATCACTTTTTAATGCTTAGTTGCCCAGAACTGAATGCATTACATTATAGAAATTCTCTTTTCCTGAAACTTGTGACAGTTCAGAATTAATAAAATAATCTGGAAACTGCAGTTAATTTCCTTTAGCTTGGGGTGATGTGGGGGCAAATTCACCCACAGAAAAAACAGTGATTTTTAAGTCTCAGTTGCCATTTTGGCTAATTAACTGTGTCACCGTGGCAGTTGATGAATGTGTTTTTGACACACACTGTTGTAATATTTAAAAATATGCCAACTGTTATTTTTTAAATGTAACAGGTATAAAAGTCACCATGGACTAAATGGTACCTTCTGTGCTTTATTGCCTGTGGTTAAAGAATAGACCTGTGAACACAAAACCACTGAAATTGCATTATGGCCTTTGACTTGCATTGCTTTAATGGAATACATTACTGCTAACTTGTTTAATATTTTTGCTATTGGCAGAATCTTTACATTTCACAGTATATAGCACATATTCAGTTACTTTTAATGTAATACGAGTCCTAATTGTAACGTTTGAAATTAATTTGCCCTTTTTTTTTTAATATTCCCGAATGTTTATAGTTTCTAATAACTTGACAGGCATTGACCCCTTTCTTATGTCAAAGTATGATTAAAGATAATGCTTCAATCTTTGATATATGCCAAAAGTGATCTCAGAAGCCACAATGTAATCAAAATGGTCTCCTTCTGAAGTTTATATGATGTTACCTGTATATGCAACATATTTAAGTATGTTTGAAATTCCTATTTATTAGCCCTATTGCTCCTGTTACTATTGAATCTATCTGCTTGTCTTTATTCTAGATTGTTGTAGTTTCTGCTTGCATATTGTAGTATTTTATGATTTTGTCTTTCTCAATATGCTGGAGTCCATAATTGATAGGTATAGTTATTTCTATGACTAAATGCTACTTTTGTTCTTTTTTTCCGACTGTGTCTACTTTTCTTATTTCCACTTTCTTGACTGCTGATATAGGAGAATCCATGTAATCAGAACTTCTTCAGTTTCAATAATTCTTTGTACTTCATGTTTCTAATGCTTTTCAGCTACCTTTATGTTTGAGTATTTGCATAATCCACGGTTGTAGCAGCCTTACAAAATTATTGTGTCTTTCAGTATACAGGCTTTCTGCCATGGGTATTTTGCAACAAGATGTGCAAGTGCAACTGTTTTGTAGCTTAATGCTATAGAACCTGCATTTGTCTTTATAGGTTCCTAGGAGATTACTAGGCTAACAGCTTAAGAGCCCTTACAAGCCTAGCCAGTATAACCCGATTTTACCCAATATGAGGCCCCAAGGGACATGAAGATGGCATAGGCTTCTCCATATGCCTTGAGTATTTTACAGATTCCCCCTGTCCATAAGGGACATAGGTGCTATCCCAGGTGTGAATTTATGATTCCCCATCCATTAATCCAAATTGTGTTTGAAGAGGGTTAGGGAAGGGCTCTGTTTAATGTGAATATGAAGCCTATTCCAAAAAAGGGGTAATCTCTGTGAGACACACCTTTTTCTCCAGCATGTTTTGTTTGAATCACTGTTTATATCCCTAGATCGACTGACCCACATGCTGTTTGTCTTGTGGATGTGTAACGGTTCCATTTTGGTGGTATTTATGAGTGCCTTGTAGGTTAGGCATAGGTCACCCCATAATAGTTGGTAGGAGAAAGAGTAAAATGATAGGGTTTTTAGTGTATATGCATAGGACATATTGTTAACACCCTGTATTTAATTTGCGAGGAACCTCTGGAATCACTCTAGCTGTTGTAGGTGTCTAGTCAAATATACATGGACTTGTAAAGTGATATGTATACAGTCCACTAACTTGAACTGCCAGTATTAACCTTTCATCTTTTGCTTTAAACTCACCTCTTCTTAGCCATTCATGAGTCAAATCTTAACTAATGTATGATTGTCCAGCAGTTCTTTACAATAGTCAATATAACTGTGGGCTTTTTTCACTTTTATTTCCTTTTTCACTGATTAAGTTTCCTATAGTCTTTTCTTTGTTTCTTGGTACTTTCTGCTGCCAACATTTTTTCTTCATTCCAAAATGCTTCTGCTTGTCTGAACAAGATGTCATCTTAGATTTGTTTACTTCATGATTTAAGACTTTCATTTTATTTAGATGTGACTATATCCACAAATATGCATGCAGTTTCACAATTACATACATATAAGAATAGACAATTTCAAGGACACTCATACTACCTTCAGACTAAGGTATATACATAATCTAGCCCAGACATTTGTTTTGTACATCACTTGATAAATAAGCACAGGCAGTTTTCTTGTTTTCTTGTCCAACTAATCCAATGCTTTTTAGGGCCATTCAGTCATGCTAGAGCTGTAAGTTAGAACAGAAAGAACAAGCTGATTTATAATTTAAACTTTATTCCTACGTGTCAAGGTAGCCATCAATATTAGTTTTAATCTTTTAAAATGCTGCATGCTAATCTGTGTTCTCATTTTATTTCATCCTGCATTGTTGACCTTTCATTTAATCCCAGATATTTATATTCTCCATCTTGTTCAAGGTCTTTTATATCACATTCCTCTCCCTGGTTGAGATTTTCTTGATCCATCCTATTTAAAGCCATATACATTGCTTTTGCACTTTTACAAATAGCTTATCTCTTAATGTCTTAACATTAGAATTCTGGACAAAACCCACAGATATGGGGGGGGGGGGCCCTACAATCAGAAACAGATTTTAAATATTACTCTTATAAACTTAGAAAATTACTAGAATAAAAGGTTTTACATTAGCATGCTTTTCTGAAGGATATGAAGTCTAAAACACAAATGACTGTCAGTATTGTGAATTTAATCCTAAGTGATTTGTGAGAAAACCACAAATGTTATAAAAAGCAGATCAAAAATGTAACGGAAATTCTGGACATTCATTCATAATATAATGCAAATTCTGGACATTCATTCAAAATTCTTGAAAGTTGAAATATATGATAAAAAAAAACAGTAGTGATGATTGCCACTCGTTTGTGCAGCTCTTTGCTACAGGTCTGTTTAATAATAGATGATCCTTTGCTTCCTATATTTTTTCTTTTATTGCCTTTGCGTTTTATTGCCATGGATGATTTTTTTCTAAGTGAATACAAATTATGTCTTCATCATTTTGAGTATGTAATTTAAATGTTGTCAGATGACAAATTATTGTTTTATATTTTTTGATGACTTGTAGGTTTCTCTTATGATTTTACATTTTGTTTTGTTTCCCAACCCTCTTTGTTTATATTGTTTTGCTTAACTTCTAAGTTTTTCCTATTTGTACTGTTGTTTTTAGTTTATCATTGAAGATGGTATGAATTTTTATCAGCCTCTCAGAACAAGAAATCTGGACAAAGCCATAAATAATGGGGGAGGGGAGACCCCAAAATAGGGACAGGTTTTTAAATATTGCTCTTAAAAAAAATCAAAAGTTGATACAACAGGTTTTGCATTAGCATGAATGTTCTGAGGGATATGAAATCTGAAACTCAAATCCCTGTCGTTATTTTCTGACTTCAGTACTCAATGATTTGTAAAAAAATTGTGAGAAAACAAACCTTTGATGAGGAACAGGCCAAAAATATGAGGAAAAATTTGGACAGGTGAGATGTATGAACAAATTCAGATATTTTCTGATGTTTTGCATTGCTTTTATCAGATCGTTTTTTCTTGGAGTTTTTAAAGTTCTGGTTCCTTTTCTATGTTTTTCCAGCATCCGAACATCACATCTTAATTGCTTTATATTTTTTTCTATTTAATGTTTCCATGGCGGCATTATACTTGCTCCTTTCCATTCCTTTCCTTTGTTACTCTGTTTTACACTTGCAGCTCTTTATCTGCTATTTGATATGTCTGTATTAGTAGTTCATTCTTCTATTTATTTTGTTAGATCATATGGATCTCTCTCTTAAGTCCCAGTTGCTGCTGTTCATCTGTTTTATCTGTCTTTTAATATGTGTCTTATTTACTTTCTATATTCTGTTTCTGTCATCTCTCAATCTTTATGTCCATTTTTATTAAATCAAACAGGTCTTTCCTTTTATGATTTGAGCATATCCTCTTTGGTCTATGTTTCCTGTTTATTTTCTTTATATTCATTTCAAACTGAACATTTAACCAAGCCTCCTGCAGTAGCTTTCATCATTTCATCTTGTGGTATAGCTTCCTCAAAAGTGTCTTACTCTATCTGTTGTATCAACTTATGAGAATTCATTGAAACATTATGCTGTGGTTTTGTCTGTATTAGAGCTTCCACAATATACCCTTAACTTCTCAGCTGGTCTAGCACTTTTCGGCATCCCTAAACATTTTGCTCATTGCATTCAAATGTTGTGCTTTTATTCATTCCTTTATAAAATGTGCCATATCCATATATCTCTATCTGTATATTCTTCAAATATCCTTGCAGCTGCAGTGGTCATATTGATTAGCACAGCTTCCTTTTTTATAAATATGGTACTATATCAGATCTCTTTTTACTTTCCCAAGTCTATACTCCTTTTTTATGCATTTTGATAGCCTCTGATTTTTGTTTTTTCTCTTATAATCCTTCCTAGGCTTGCATATTTTCCAAATAGCCCAATGTTTCCTTAGCTGTATATTGCTTTGCTCTAATCTGTTTTATTACAGATTTAAATTTTTATCTTTGGCATTTAATCTGTCTTTATTGCTCTTGCTATATATCCTCTGAGTAGAAGTTCTGTGTTTATTGCACAATAGAAGCAAAACATTATCTCTTCCTCCTCATCAACAGCCCATTTTATTACCTCTGTACTTTCTGCTTGGCCTGTTGTTTTATTGTAAAATACTGCATCCTTCTACGACAGGGAGAGCCACTCACAGCATGGCCTAAACCTGCTGTAGGAGTGTTTCCATGTTCTGAGGAATCTGCACTTCTTTCCAGTCCAGCACCAATGACTACACCAGGAGTAGGTGTGTTTATCCTGTATACCAAATTGTCCTTTTTATTTTAGTCTAATTTTCTCCAGAATATATTTAATACAGTTTCTATGTCTATGTCTTGGTGAGATTTTGTAAAAAAACAGCTTCACCACATAAAGGTATTCACCAAGGTCTGAGGATGAATTCTGGTCTAACAGTATTACTTTCCTTTTTATGCTGATTCCATTTCTCCATCAAGGTTTATTTGTGAATGTAATAATGTCATTTAACTTGTATTAATGATATGTGTAGTACATCTAATTGTGATTAATGTATCCATGTGCATGAAACATCCGAAACCTAAACGAACTGTTCATTTCACACACTTTTTTTTCCAGTAACAAAGCATGTGGGATTGTGTGCTTTTGTACTAAGTGTTTAAGTATGTCTGTTTTTCTTACTTATACCAGGCCAAACCTGAGCTGCAGTTTCCACACAAGAAGTTAGCAAAATCAAATACAGTAAATATAAGTATTATTTTAAGCACTTTCAGTTTCAGTAGAAGTATGTCACTTGTATAAGCAAAGCTTAGGCAAATCATAGTATTCATCTGATGTATGCCCACTTTATAACTTTCACTGAGTATAACAACTGGTTACATATAAAGTACTTTGTAGTACGTGGAGCTCTACAATTAAAAACAAAAAAAAAAAAAAAAATACATGTTGTTTAATCACCTATCAATCAAAAAAAAAGTGTTAAGCTTTAGTTTTTAGCACAACCCTAAGCACTGTTAAATCAGGCACACACACTAGACAAACAACAGATAGTGCCGAATGACAAAGTACAATGGCAGATGAAAAAAAAAAAATAAATTATCTGTTACTACATCTCTACCACTTATGAACAACAAAAATGCAGAAAAAAAAATTGTGATTTTTTTTTTTTTTATTTATTTTTATTTTTCAGATATTTGTTTTTGTGTTTATGTGTGTGTTTGGGGGCACAAGTGTTTTTTTACAGGCTTTCCAGTAAAAAAAACTGCATTCTTACACTTTTTCTGTAACTAGTAGTACATTGAGCAGACAAAACTTCTTTCACCCCAGATAAT
The DNA here is from genome assembly GCF_019279795.1 of Protopterus annectens. NCBI lineage: Eukaryota > Metazoa > Chordata > Ceratodontiformes > Protopteridae > Protopterus > Protopterus annectens. Next base: position 1,023,222,127 of record NC_056748.1, on the reverse strand, counting down.
TGTGACTGTCTCTCCAGTCATAACCCTCAGTATGTTATATCGATATGGATGTTAAGGTTAACTCTTGATCTTTGCTTTCAAGATGAATTTCTTGATGTTCATGTGTCAAACACATAAGTTAATTATGCTCAGAGATGAGATTGTAATCCTCTACATTAAATGTAAATTGCATCACTCTTACTTTCATCATTGTTAAACAGATAGTGGGCAACTTTGGTACTGACCATTACTTACACTGTGTTCTAGCCAATAGAATGCTTTCTGTTACTCAAGGTGTTCCAAGTATTGTGTAAATGTAGTTGGGACACAGACTAATTTGTTCATGGCACCCTAAGGTCATTGTGAGTAGAAGATACTGTACGTTGGGTAGTTGGGTTATTAAAACAATCTTGGGGAAGAAGGGGTTAAAAATGTAATGGAGTGGGACAGGAGGAAGTGAGATCAGTGGGGGTGGAGTTGAGTGTATTAAAATTACTGAGCAAACTTAGGCTCAGTCTTTTCATGTGGGATATAATTATTCCCTCCCTTCCCAGTCCAGTGTATTAATGGTTGTGATAAGGGTTTTGGTAGTTGTCGCTCATCTCTGTGTCTCGTATAGATGACAAGCAGGTGGGGTATTTTATTTAGATGCTTTAATACATAGAAGCACATCAGGATGGATTGCAGCATCATAAAATACAAATGAATTGGCTAACAGACAGACCTTACATGCATTCATGCTTCTTCTCAACAGCTTACTACAAAATGGCAGTCTAGCTTGCATGTGCAAGTACTTAGTATTTATACACTTGTGCAAGCCCTTGAATAGCTTCTTAAAGGTATATACACACATTGATCTTCATTCTCCCTCTTAAAAAGATTGCTTTTTTGTAAAAACAATATCAGAGTTAGGCATGCATTACTGTATGCATTAGAAACAAAACATATTGTTCATGTCCAAGTTGCTTCATATCTGCTACAGGGTTTAAAGATGCGACCATATCTTGTAAAATAACAATTTAGACCAAATTTAGCAAGAGGGAGAGTCTGTGGTGCACAGCTCATATCAGGAACTTCACAGGAACAGGAATGTCCTCTGGCACTGGTACGCTGGCCAGCTCACTTTGAGATAGAGTCTTTCTCACAGGCTATGTGCTGGCTCAGACACCAGTCTCAAATGTTTCCAGTTCTGCCTAAAAAGTCCTCCTTGTTATTCCACAATATATGATCTCTGCTCTGGGCAAATATTCTTCATGACATCAATCTGATAATAACCTTTGGACATTTGCATCCTTACCACTTCTCCTTCTCATAATGGATTGAGCGGTTTGTTGGTTTTACCGTAGTAGGACTTTTTGGTTAGGTGTTTCTTCAACAGATTGGCTTTCACTGACCTGTTGTTCTTGACACATGGAACCAACAATTGACTATTGATTGGTAATGTGTTTTTGATTTGTCTCGACAGACGTCTCTGAGCAGGTGAACCAAGATGTTTATCATTAGGAACATTTCTGAGATTCAAGAGATTCAGGAAAACATCACTATTATCTTATTTTGACTTTTCAAGTAACTGTTTTGCACTTTGAACTGCATTTTCTGCCAAACCATTTGACTGTAGGTAGCCAGGACTACTTCTGACATGAGTAAAGTCCCATTCTTCAGCAAATCATTTGAACTTTTGGCTTGTAAACTGCGTACCTTTGTCAGAAATAACTTTGTGTGGACTACCATATACTGAGAAATGATGCTTCATCTTAGTAATGACAGTACTGGATGAGATTAGGAAGTAGGTCAATCTTGAACCAGTTGGAGTAAGAGTCTACTAACTCCAAATAATGTTAACCATTTCACTCAAAAATGTCTGTTGATCAAGGTAGTTCTGGAATCTGGTTTAGCTGAAGTAGTTCCTTCTGTTGATGTGACTTTGTACATTGAACAAGATAAAAGTGCTCTCTCAATGTCTTGTGACATATAATCCCTAATACTAGTCCTCTTGCCCTTCTTTTGGTCGAGTCAGTACCTGAGTGACCATGTTGCAAGATACTAATGTACTCCTGGTGCAAAGACTTTGAAACGATCACTTTTGAACCTTTCATAATGATACCTTTGTCAGAAAATCTCATCTCTGTATAGAATACAAGGTGCACTTTTTGAGGTAAACTAGATTGCTTTGACAGCCATCCTTGACTGATAAAGTGGTTGAGCCTTTGTAAAACTGCTGTGTGATCTCTCACCTCATCAAGACATGTGGAAGAAAAATGTCTCACTTCCATGACTTCAAAATCAAGGTTCTCATTCTCATGCTGTTCTGTTGTGTTTCTGGGTGATTTGGACAATGTATCAGCAAGATAAAGAAGTTTGCCTTTCTTGTATAAAAGATTAAAATTATACTTTTGCAGTCTCAGCATCATACATTGCAGTCATGCTGGAGCTGAATGCATAGGTTTTCTCAAAACAGTGAATAGAGGTTGGTAGTCTGGTTCAATCTGTCAATCTACCATAAACATAATCATAGAACTTCGAATATGCAAACACAATCACCAAAAGCTCTTTCTCAGTCTGGGCATACTGCATCTCAGTTTGGGTAAGAGTTCTCAATGCATAGGCAACAGGTTGATCCTCTTGTAGAATGACTGCACGAAGACCAAATTCTGAAGCATTACATGTAAGTGTAACTGGTTTGTGAAAATCATATTATCTGAGAGTTGGTGAACTAGCAATTGTCTGTTTCAGGACTTCAAATACTCTTTGGTGTTGCTCTAACCAAGACCAGGATACATCTTTACATGTCAAGTTCTCTGAGCAATGCTGATAGTTGGCTCAAGTCTGGTATGAACTTGCCTAGGTAATTAACCATGCCAAGAAAACGGTGCAGGGCTTGAACATTGTCTGGAGCTAGCATCTTGAGAATGGCTGTTTGTTTTGTAGGGTCTGGTCGTAAGCTTGAACATAAGTAACCTCTTGTAGCCTGAATTTGCATTTCTGTGGGTTGAGCTTAAGATTTACTTGACATGACCTTTCCAGAACTTTTCTGAGGTTTCTGTCATGCTCTGCTTCACCATGACTTCTTGCTAGAATGCTGTCTACTATAATCACAACAATACCTAGAAAAATTTTGATCCATTGATTTCTGATAGACTTAACTTGCAGAATTTATCCCAAATGGCTTTCTCAAAAATCAGTACCTACAACACCTGAAAAACGAGCAACTAGACGGCCACAACCATCTATGTAATGTAAAATAATGAAGCAGGTGAACAGAACTCGAACCAGGGATCCACGTATTTAATAAAGCAACAAAAAAGCTATGGCATACAAAAAAGCTGTAACACGATTGAATATAACTTGTTACCACTTTTTTGTATGCCATAGCTTTTTTGTTGCTTTATTAAATACGTGGATCCCTGGTTCGAGTTCTGTTCACCTACTGCATTATTTTACATTACATAGACGGTTGTGGCCGTCTAGTTGCTCGTTTTTCAAAAATTAGTACCTGTCAAACAGAATATGAAAATAGTGAGCAATGATGATGATTTTTTGTCAAGCTGAATTTGCCAAAATGAACTCTCTGCATTTAAGACAGAAAAAACAGTGGCATTTGGCATCAAGGCTGCAACGTCTTCAACTGTGCATATTGGATGATGAGGTCTTTTCAATGCTTTGTTCAAATCTCGTGGGTCAATACATACTCTTTTTTTTTTTTTTTTGTTCAAATAATTTTATTGAAAGAATTTTTTACAAACAATAGTTAATGGATTTTGTAAATCAAATATTTAAGTTAAGCAACTATTTACAAATGTACATAGGCCTCAAGTCAGTTGTATATAAGAAGTACAAATCATTATTGCATATACAGACGGTATACATTATTAAACAAACAGTTGGACAAATAAATGATGATTCCTTGCGACTTCTCTTCTTATGTAAGTTAATTTGTGACCATTAAGAGTGTCTCACTTAGGGAGAGAACTTTCTCCCAAGGATTGTTGGTCCATTTCCTAGGAAAGATTCTCATTTCCTTAACTTTCATTTCTAACAAAGCTACCTCTTTCAATAGAGTTAGAAAATCATCGAAAGTTGGACTGATAGTTGAGTTCATTTCCTTGTAATACATTTTTTTGATACTGCCATTATAGTCCAAAGAAGAAGTCTTTCCTTTTCATTGCAGTGGCTTCATATATATTTAGGAGAATTAATAACTTTGACAAAATAAAAGAATCAGTATAAATGGCTTGCAAAAATTCACCAATATCTTCCCAAAATGTCTTTATATAAGAACATTCATACATAATATGAGACCAATCTGCATTACATTTTAATGAACACCTCCAACATAATGTTTCATTCATGTTATTAAATTTAGCTATTTTACTTGGATAAAAAGCTCTGTGAAGGTGCTTCCATGCAAAGATTTTCCAACATTGTATATTTGAGGTTAACTTTATAGAATATAATATATCTTTTTTGGTCTCATTTGATAACAATAATGTATGATCTTTAGGGATGAAATTCCAAAATTTCTGATTAGCTTTTGTTTTATAGTTGATGATAATTTTATATAAGTTTGAAATTAAATTTGTCCAATTAAAGTCTCCATATATTATTCCATATAAAAGAAATATAAATTTGGGCATGGAACTAAATGAGGAATTATCTATTGTTCTACATAAATCTTTTGCATAAGCTATTAGTGTATTGAGAGCTAGCCAGTCAGTGCTTGATAAATTAAATGTATTAATTAATTGATTCATATGTGAGACTATTAGATTTTCCATACATTGATACCAACATATGAAGTTGTTTCTCTTCCATGAGTTAAGGGAATCTGTAGGAATGTTGTTGAAAAAGTTTTTTGTAATTTTAAATGGAGTTAATAACTGGAACCATAATTTGATATCAACTTTATTATTTACAAAACTCTGAAAAGTATTGTAAATGTAATTTATATAATTTAGATTAGTAGGTTTGGTGCTGTTGTATTGCAAGTTAACACAAATAAAGCACCAGAGCTTATTATTCTGATCATTTAGTTGTATATTTTTTGCTAATTTACATTCCTCCTGAAAAATAACAGTATGTAATGTTTTCCATGCTGAGGAAAATTTTGGATCTATCCAGTTTACTATCGTTTTGAAAATGGAAACTTTGATATAAGTTTCTAAATCAGGAAAGTTAATACCTCCCATCTCCCAGGGCCTAATATGGTTCAGATAAGCTATTTGTTTTTTTGGGGGGGTACCAAAGGAAATTTATAATGATTCTATTTAAATCTTTTAAGATTATTTTGCTAGGAATTATAGGGATAGCTTGTGTAATGTAGTTTACCTTTGGGAGAATGACCATTTTTATTAACTGTAATCTATATTCAAAGGTTAAATATAGCTTATTCAATTTTCCTATTGATAATTTTAGGGTAGTCAGAATATTGTTGTAATTTGTAGATAAAGTTAGTTCTAGGTTTTCACATAAAAGAATCCCTAAATAATCTAAAGAGGAAACTTGTTTACCAAGTATTTGATTTATGTTAGTATTTGATTTATTTTTATTATTTAATAGTATGTGATTTGATTTATAAGCATTCATTTTTAGACCTGAGATCTGACGAAATTTCTCAGCAATAGAGTTTGATTCACATAGAGACTCATCTGAGTTTGACAAGGTAAATAAAATATCATCAGCAAATAACATTATTTTGGAGTTAAATTTATTATAAATGTTAATGCCTTTAATTTTGTGATTTGAACAAATCTCAGAGGAAAAAAGTTCAATTGCTAGGGCAAATAATATTGGAGACATGGGGCATCCTTGTTTTGTACCCTTAGTAATTTTAATTGCTTCCAATGTGAATGGACCTAATTTTACATATGCCAGGTTGTCTCTATATATATTCTTTATTAGAGTGACGAATTGTGTAGGAAAATTATAAATTTGTAAAACTTTGAATAGGTAATTCCAATTTAATGAATCAAATTCTTTTTCAATATCTAATGTGACTATTAGTGCTTCAGCATTGTCTTTATTAAAAATATCTATAGTGGTTAAGATTCTATGTATGTTATCATGGGTGCGTCTGTTGTAAATAAACCCTGTTTGGTCATCACTAATAACTTTAGTTAGAGATTTTTTTATCCTATTAACCAGAATAGACATAAGAATTTTGTAGTCATTATTAAGGAGTGAAATAGGTCTATATGAGTTACATGAAGTGATATTTTTATTTTCCTTTAAAATAGGTGTAATTAATGAGTATATCCATGATGGCGAAATTGTGCCTTGTGAATATGTTTCATTTAGTGCCTTTTGTAGTATTGTTATGACAGATAATGGGAATAGTTTATAAATGTCCATAATTATTCCATCTATGCCTGGGGCTTTGTTATTTTTACCTCTTTTAATTTTCTCATTAGTTTCTTCTATCGTAATTTGTTTTTGAATATTCATGTTTACGCTCTCTGGTATTTTATTTAAATTTAAGTTATCTAGGCATATGTTTGTATTGTTATGAAGTGGGTCATTATTGTTATAATGTTTTGTGAAATAAAATTTAAAAGCGTCCAAAATGTCACTTATATCTGAAACTTTTTTCTTGTTATCCCCTTCATGAATTATGTTTATAATATTATTTGCATTGGAAAATCTTTTTAATCTCATAGCTAAATTATGCATATATTTGGGAGAGATTGAATAAGAATTTAATTTTAATTTTTCTAAGGCCAAATGGGTTTTATGCAATAAGATATCATTATATTTTTTATTTAATTTTTCAATCCCCCTTTTTTTTACAACAGGGTCTTCTAAAACCTTTAGATCAGTTTCTATGATTTGTTTTTTAATGTTAGTTAGCTCTGATTCCCATTCCTTTGCTTTATTATTACTCCAATAAATAATTTTACCATAAAGATATGTCTTTAGAGAATCCCATAAAATAACTATATTTATGTCACTAGTATAGTTTGTATCCAAGAAATATTTTATTTCCAAATCTAACCATGGCTTAAACTCTTTTAATTTAGTAAAATATGCTGAAATTCTCTTGGTAATTTTCAATCTTTTGAAATCCATTTGAATTCTAAGAATAAGCGAGTTATGGTCAGACAGGGGACGGGATCATAGAAAAATGCAATATTTTCATTTTTAAATCGTGAGATACATATATTTTATCAATTCTTGTTTGAGTGTTAAATCTGTAGTCACTATGGGAGAATAGTAATGAACTTTCATTCTTAAGACTAAATGAGTCTAATAACTGCAAGTTATCTATCCATTTTCTAAGAGTTCTCCCTGTAGATGTGATACGAAAAGGTCTTTTGTTGGTAGTCTCCTGGCTATCTAAGATACAGTTAAAATCACTTCCCAAAATTAAGTTACCTTTAGATGTTTTGTTAATAAGTTCTATGTGTTTTTTAATAGTTCCTATACCTGGAAACCAATACAAGTTCACCAATGTCCAGATTCTATTACTATATCTTACTATTACTATTGATAAAAGGCCCTCTTTGTCTTCATAGTTAAATAAAACTTGTGGATTAATAATATTTTTCTTCCATAGTATTAATACCCCCCTGTTTTTTTTTTACTATATGATGAATTAGATAGCTTTAGGAAGTCACTTGGGTTCCAGTTGAAATTATCACTAGCTTTAAAGTGACTTTCCTGTAGAAAAAACATCTGTGCTTTATTTATTTTTAGGTATTTAAGTAAGTTAGATCTTTTCCTAGGATTATTTAAACCATTTACATTTAATGAGAGTAATGCTGTGTCCATCTCATTAATTTGTACTTAAAGAGTTTTGATTGAAATGATGACTGTATATTTTGTCATTTATTTGTTGTATAATCTCCATATATGCATTGAATTCAGTGGTGAGGCTGTTACTTCTTTTTACACTATATAAAATAAAAATTGAATGAGGCCAGAAGAAAAAAAATCAACAAATGTATAATAGTAGACCTTATACATGCATATAAACAAATATTTAAAATAATCTTTTAACAAACACGGAATGTATAACATTCCCAATCTGAGTGAACTAAGAAGCTCAGACAGATTAACCTTCATAGCAGAAATTGAACCAAACATTAATGAAAAATTAGAGGCTCCTTTGCATATTATTCTGGAGGTTGCAATTGATCAAGTCAAACATATGTGATTAATTCAATCAAAGTTATTTAGAGATGTGCTTACTGTAGAATAACCTGATGTAGATTTCAAGCATTTAAGTTTTATCATTTATTACATCATGTGCGTTGATTCAGGTATAATTCCTTTTTAATAAAGAATTTATATAACATAAGTAAATTATCATGTAATGTGTTCGATAATCCATTTCCTTTCCATCTTATAGGAGTATCTATATAATGACCAGTTCATTTCATAACTGCCTTATAGAGCATACTTTAGTCAGTGTTATGCAATTTGTTTACACTAGTAACAGTTTAAAACTCAGAGAAATACACCTGTCATCGCTGTTATGGATTAGTTTAAATTTGTGAACTACACGTTCTGCATATATATGAATTCCAAAGCATAGACAGTGCTGCTCAAGGCTATGTTATACAACAATTACATATGCAGAGCTCTATATCATGTTTGTTACGTAACCTTAAATTTCAGTAGAAAGTTTGTTTGTTATTAAATTACTAATAGCCTTAAAACTTCTATTGCATGTGTTGAGCATGGTCTTAAATTTCTATTTTACATTTGTATAATATCAATTCTAAGCAACAAATCAACTTAGAATTGCATTTCAATGACCAAACATTAATAGTAGCTGTACGTTAGATAATGACAATGATAAACAGATGAAATATTCATTTAGCTAGTTTCATAGTGTGAGTGCCCTTACAACCATTCAATTTTCAGCAGAAAAATTCCATTAATAATGTATTCTTGTAGGTTAGACGTGCTTGCATGAAATAATAACATTTTGCAAGCTATTCACTGTTTGCACTCTATGTCTATTATAATAAGCTATAGATCAATACAATAAATATGAGATGTCTTATTGCAAGCTTGTAAAGACCCAGTATCAGATTGTCTTACATATTCTTTCCTCATCTAGTCAAGTAACTGTTTCTAAGTATACCAAAACTTCTTTTGATACTTCGTTGACTATGGTGACATGCATACTTCTTAAGTCATTTCTCTTCTTTATTTATTTATTAACTAAATAATGCAGATTCATGGAGAACTTCAAAGTATCTAACCATGGGTCTAAAGCTGAATATTCCACTTTTATCTGTATAAATGTATTCCTTTATTTTTGTTTTATAATATCTAACAATAAGCTATAATATATTCATGCCTCGTAATACCTTCTTTCCATCCCTTCTTTCATACAGTATATATATTAAGTAGTTATCTTATTTACAGAAGTGCTGTCATTTTAAGGCTATAAGGAAGCGTAAAGTGATTACACACTAGAATCGTCTGGTTGTGTCAACATCATCTCCGGTAGTAAGATAATCCAGACTTCAGTACTTTGTTTGTTTTTTCACTGGCTATAAAATTATTTGACAACTAAACAAAGAAAGGATTTGCTAATACAACACTTGTGTTAAAGGGGTTTCATCGCATATCTGTAAGATGGAAGGTAGATGTTCAAACAAACACTGCGTGATGACTTAAAACTATGTTCCTAATACGTATATTAAATTAGAAAGTATAATGACTTAACATCGATATATTGTGTTGTGTTTATTGTGTTTTGGCACTTTACTTTACCAAATGAGCATTCTGCCTTTACGATAGTGCGCATAGTACACTAAGGGAGCTCGCGGACTAAGCAGTGAAGCTTCCCTATGTGTCTCAACAAAAGCTTCATTTCACTTTTTTGTGAGAAGCAGGACCTTTAAGTGAAATCTATAACAATATTTGACAAATAATTCAACAGAATCTATTCATTATCTAGGTTGAATTAATCCATGTTTCATTGCAAATTATTCAAATGAGTCAAACATATTTAAAACTTGCATGCCAGTAACAATCCTTGTCTATTAGATTTAAACACTTTTGTACAGTCCGTATTTGTAGTACGTTACATTAATATTTCCTCCCCAACCCTCATTTTTATACTTCACCATCACACAATAAAGCAATCATTGTCTATTGTATGTGAATGGAGTATTCATATTACTGACAGACATTTTGTGAGTAGCTTGAAATATAAGTAGACAAATACATAACTGTTACCTTTAGCCTGAATTTTTAGTTTTAGTTGATTCTTTGAGAGAAGCAGTAGAAGGAATACTTTTTGTGTCAGTTCTTTGCTTTTTTTTCTTTACATCAATCCAATTATTTTTCTCAGGGGATCTTTTTAATGTTGCAGTAAGAGACCAGTCCATTTCTTCCAGAACTGTGACCAAATTATTGTTCTTTATGAAAGCTATTGCTTCTTCGATGTCATTAAATGTCCTTGTTTCATTTGAAGTGAAAAATCCTTATTTTTGCAGGATATGCTAGTTGTGCTTTTATTTTATTTTGTTTGAGTAACTTTACCAGTGGCCAGGCTTTCTTTCTCATTTCTAAGACTCTGGAGGAAAAGTCATTGTCAAATCTAATTAGATTTTGCTTATACTTCAAAGGGGACTTTCTCCAAGCACATTTCAGAACAAGCTCTTTATCTAGATAAGAGAGAAATTTAACCACGACTGACCTGGGTGAGGATGTTGAAGATGTAGGAATGGGTTTCCCAATGGCTCGATGGGCTCTTTCGATACCATAAGAGAAACCTTCTTTCAGTTCAAGGATGTCAAGTAACTATGAATTAAGGAAAGAAATTATGTCATCTCCTTCAGATTTTTCCGGTAGACAAAAGATTCTCACATTAGTCCTCCTTTCTCTATTTTCCATATTGTCCAGTTTGTTAATAAGCCATTTATTTTGTTGCTGAAGAAAATCACCCAGGGTTTCCTCCTGTTTGAGCCTTCCATCTATATCAGATAAGGACTCTTCAATGTTTAATATTTTGACTTGCTGTTGCTGGAGAAGTTCTTTAAAAGTTTCAGTTTGAGTATGACAACTTTCTCTCAGGTTTTCTAAGTTATCTTTAAAACTGTCCATTTTAATAGATAGTTCTTGTAAAGTTGAAGATATCAATTGAATTTCTTTCCTCAGAGTAGATTCTGCATGTGAGTTCTTTGAGCCACTCATCTTCCCAAATCAGCTTTAAAAACTCCAGAGATTTCTGACAGGAAATACTTGAAGAAAATATTCCAAAATTGGAATACTAGTAATAAAAATACTAAGGAACAATAATTAACTGTTTTCCCAAAATAAAAAATAATAATTTCCTGTTATTTAAAGTAGTTTTAAGGAGCTCTAAAAAGTGCTGCTTTCAGAGTGCCATCTAGGCTCTGCCCCCCAGTCAATACATACTCTGATGTTATCTGAGCTTTTCTTATGAGCTACCACCATTGAAGATACCCAACTGGACAAATCACATCTTGTCACACCATTTTATCTAACTTGGCTTTGACTCTGTCCTACATGGCTATTGGAACTTTTCATGCTGGCCTGATAAGTGGACTGACCTCTGAGTCTAACTTCATGGAGTTTACAACTGAGAGTTTGCCTAAATTGTCTTCAAAAAGATCAGCATAGGTGGAAAAAATGTACTGGTCAAAATTAGAGTAGTGGTCTTTTAAGCTGACTTGGCGGACTTCCATATTTAATGAAAGCAGTCCCATTTTCAAATGTCTCTGAGCCCAAATAATGACTGGATGTGCCTCCTGACCACAAAGAATAACAAGACATAGCTTATTCCAGCAGAGTAACATGAAAGCACTACTGAGCCTTCGGTTTGAATTTCTTCACCTCCATAAGCAACAAGCTTTGCACACCTTGCCAAATCAAGCCTTTCACCATAACACACACTAGCAAATGTTTCTGCTGACATAACATTGCACTTGGAAACTGTGTCACCTTTGAGCTGTTTGTGTTTGCCATTTATCCGGACAGTACAAAATACTTCACTCTTTGCCCTTAAATCTACTGCATTGACTGTTTCATGAAGCATTGACACACCATCCATATATAGAGTTGAGTTGGAGCTTTCTAATTGATCGACTCATTTCTTAAAATGTTCTCTTTTAGTAAAAGAATGTGGGCCTTTTGATTTACAAAAAGCATACATAAACAAGCCAGCACTCAAATCCACCATTGCACAAGCATATATTTATTTAAATTAAATTCTGGTCATGAACTCCCAACAATTACTTCACCATAACACCCAGAGGGTGAAAAAGCATACCAGTTTCAGCAAATAACCTTCATCAGTGCTTCCTGGTTGGGAGTCCATGCCCAGAATTTGATTTACACAACCTTTAGAAATTATTCCATTTATTGCATTTGAGACATTGCTGACCAAAAGCTAAATATTTCTCCCTTTTAGATTCATGACTTCCACCACAATTATGACAGCTGGCAATACTGGGTTGGGGCCCCATGCTTTGAGTTTGCTGACACATTCTTATGCTTTATTGAGACTGTGTGAACTCTGGAATTTGCTGGAAAGCTCTGGGGTTTACTAGTGAGTGCTGTAGGGGCTACAGTTGCTGCCATGTGCTTGGGCCTATTTCTTTTAACTATGCGCTGCATACTATCAACGTGAGCTTTGTTACTGTGCCTTCTAAAGCTGTTCTCATTTGTGAGCATATCTGTGTGCTTTTCTGTGAGCTCATATATCTGACAAATCTCAATGGCCTTATTTAAAGTTAAATCACTGTCATGAAGCAAAATCTTTCTCACAGCATCATCTTTAATACCACACACAAGTCTGTCCTTTATCACATCATCCCTTAAATCACCAACTCTGAACATTTTAGCTTTGTTTCTCAGGTCAGTTATATATGCCATAACAAACCAAGAATCTTGAAAAACTCAAAAATGAAACTAGAAACCAGAGACTGACAATAAAAACACAGGAAACTATTGTATAAAAAAACAATATTGAGCACTTTGATACTTGATGTAAATTACTTTGTAACTGGGGGCTTTGATTGGTCTTGATTAATCATGTGACTGGGAGAAGATGCATTTAAATGTGAGCATTGCATTGATTTGATTTTCTTGTATTCTGATTAAGTCTTGGTTATACTCGATGAAAGTGCTCAATGTTGTTTTTTTATACGTTTCAGTTATATATGCTGCAAAAGTTTCACCAGGCTTTTGATCCCTTGTATAAAATAAGTGCCTTTCCATTGTAACATTTGTCTGTATATTCCATCAGTTCCAAGCAAGTGCCTTAAGTTGTTTTAGCCATGCCACCTCTAACTTCATGCCCTTTAGACATGCCACTTCTGACACCATGTCGCTCGTCTCTCTCTCTCTTTCTCACATAGATGACAAGCAGGCGGGGTATTTCATTTATATACTTTAATACATAGAAACACATCAGGATGGACAGCAGCATCATAAAATATAAACAAACTGGCTAACAGCCAGACCTTACATACATACATGCTTACATCTCATTGCCTTACTACAAAATGGCAGTGTAGCTTGCACATGCTCAATATTTATACACTTGTGCAAGCCCTTGGATAGCTTCTTAAAGGTATATACACATTGATCTGCAGTAGTATTTTCAGGAAGAGAAGAGGGCTTTGGGTTGAATCGCTCTTCTGTCCCCCTTTTCCCTCTTTTATTTGGTGAGGGGAGTGAAGGTATGCTGTCTCATGATTTGGGTATTCAAGTGAGTGAAGGGTGTAATGCTGCTTATGTTCCTTGAGGCTGAGCAGTCAACATTGCCTGTTATGTTGTTTTCACTGTGTTTAACAAATGTAATATATATATTCAATATTTACTGTGTCATTGTTCATATGTGTTTTTCATCAGTAAACTGTTCACGATGGCATACTTGTGTGTTTTTTGATTCAGGACGCTTGACTGTGTTGCTGGGTATCATGAGGTAAACTGAAACTTTTCTAGTTGTCTAGCCTACAAATTAAAAATAAACTGTACAGATGTAGCTATACATCATTGCATTTTATGAAGTTATGTGTTTATTTCATTTTGTAATCTTGGATAGGTAATTCAGGTTAGTTCATGTCCTTTTTATAATCTATGATCATGACACCAGGACACCCTGCTAGACAGGGGTCCAGGGAAGTAAATATTGTGAGAAGAAATAGCTAGGAAATTGTTATGGCTAGGCGTGTAGGGGCGATAGCCTAGTACCAGCCTATGAGATCACAGATTCAAATGGCAGAAATGACAATTCTTTGCAGAAGGATTCAATGATGACAGATTTAGGAGCTCAGCATTCTTGGAGGACCTTGGAGTGTAGCCATTGCTCCTTCTGGTTGAGGAGGGAGAACTGTGGTGATTTGGGCACTTTATGAGGATGATTCATGGGCATCTAACTGTGGACAACTCAGAAAATATTGGAGGCATTTATCTGTCAGTTTGGCTCCAAATGATTGGGTATTGCAGAGGACACAATTGAAACTGTTGTTGGTCTGTTTTGTTCATCTTGCAACCCTCACAACATACTCCTCCTTGTAAATATGATAAGCAATGAAAACAGTGGGATTAACAAGACTAATAATGATGACACCATTCTTCTGTAACAATCGATAGAAAAGATATTGCTGATTTAGAAGATGAAGATTCTTCAGATCTGGTCAGAAAAGATATTTTTGAAATTGGAGAATCAATTATTAGAGGAAATGAAACTTACAGTTGCAGAGAAGATGATGAACACTGAATAGTGTTATGCTTGCCAGAAGCAAAAATAGAGGATGTGAAAAAGGCTTAATGTAAGGAAGTATGAATCTGTTGTTATTTATCTTGGAACAAATGATCTCATCCACAAGGGCTCTCTGACTGTTAGTAGGTAACGCGCAGCCGTCTTAGATAGCATAGCTTGTGTTGATATATATTTTTCACAAATCAGATGTAGAAAGGAAAGCCAGGGCACTGTGAATGAAAAAAAAAACTTTGGGGTTAATACCTACATGAAAAAATGTCCCATTTAAAAAAATAGAAATATATAGAGCATCCAAGCCTAACTTTGAGCATATATGTGTTTAGATAGGGTGACGTGCGCTTTTCAAGATCAGAGAAGAGAATTTTTGCAGCAAATATTTTGCAATATTTGACAAACACAAGGCAGGATTTTTCCTAGGTCAAACGTACAACAGTTCACAGATAACAATATTTGATACATCTCTGATAGTTATTAATGCTAGTGGCATTTGTAACAATTTTTTTTTACTCAAAAATTTGCTATGTTCCCACAAGATTAATGATTTATTGACTGTGAAACATGGTCAAAGAACAATGACTGGAAACTAGTTCTGTCAAGGTATAAATGTTTTTACTGTAAAAGACATTCTAACAAAAAATCAGGTGGAGGTGTTATGATAGGGATTAAAGATAGTTATGAGGCCTGTGATTATTTCATGTTCAGTGATCACATCAATACT
Source organism: Protopterus annectens (assembly GCF_019279795.1). Lineage (NCBI taxonomy): Eukaryota > Metazoa > Chordata > Ceratodontiformes > Protopteridae > Protopterus > Protopterus annectens. The sequence continues at coordinate 1,023,206,720 of NC_056748.1, read as the reverse complement.
GCAGATTGTGTAACACAATAAAGACAACCCTGTAGCATATAACATAAGATATGCACTTGTTAAACCTTTCTTTAAGGGAAAGGGGATTAGGACAAACCCAGAGTCATGCAGACACATAAGTTTACTTTCACATTGTGGAAAAATCATGGAGAAGATTATATTGAATAAATTATTGTCAGAAATGGAAAGGTTGGGACATGAAACCATAGATCAGCATGCATATGTTGAAAATAGATCTATTACCATCTGTAACATGATGATCCATAATATAACAGCTATGAATGATAAATTATGCTGTGATGTAATTTATATAAATTTACTTCAGCATTTGATACGTTCATACACAAAACACTGATTAATGAATTGTAGCAAACAGGTATTGATGTACTCCTGGTAAGATGGATAGCCGCATTGTTTACAAATAGGACATGGCAAGTATCATACAGAAATTGGACAGGTGAAATTCGAGATTACAGTCAAGATGTCCCACAGGGCTTTATCCTAGGCCCTTACTTTTTTAGACTGTACCTTATAGATCTATCTTTTTCATCGGAGATGTTTTTTAGTCTGTATGCAAGTTACTTGAAAATGGGTAAATGGGTAAACTGATTACATGTGCTACAGATAGGGCATGCCTGCCACAAAACTTGACTAAATTGACAATTTGAGCACCGAAGAATAATGCGCTGATGAATACATCAAAAACTAGGCATATGAGATTTGGGAGACATAAACTGCAAGGTGAATATGTAATGCAGCACACACTGTTGGAAACTAAAGATTAATTTAAGGACCTGGGTATATGGGTAAATCCAGCTTTGAGTTTTTCTAATCATATCAACCAGTTGGTTAATGATAGTTATAGAACTATAGGTTGTATAAAAAGATTAATAAAGGCTATGAAATCAGAAATGATGAAGTCATTGTCTTTCAGTTATATAAGACCCAGACTTGAGTATGGAATAACAATATGGAAACCTTATAAGAAAGCAAGTGAGAAAAAACTGGAAAGAGTACAGCAGAAATATGCTGAGGGCATCCATGAATGTGAAGATTTACGTTATTATGAAAGACTAAAATATCCGAATATGTACAGTCCCTTATACAGACATTAAAGAGGAGACCTTATTCAGGTCTATAGGGCATTTACCTCTGGGAATGTTTTGAGTTATCAAAAAGTAGTAGAGAATTACTGGACAACCTACATAGAAGATTCTATATGAATGAGAAGTATACTGATTGGTTCTCTCAGAGAGTATCTAATGCATGAAATAGACTGACAACTTAAATTAAAGCAAGAATTAGTTTAGATATTTTAAGAACAGCCTGGACATTTGTTATGGGAATAGCTGTTTTGGTATATTGGCAGGCTAGAAGAGCATTATTGCCTGCATATGAAATTTTTGTATGTAAATATGTATGCATGTAACTGTCCAGATTTTCACAGATTGTCCTGATTTTTGTCTCATGTTTTTGGTCCAATCCTCATAAAATTTGTGGTTTTATGGCAAATCACTGAGGACTGAAGTCATTAAATAGTGACATAAATTTGACTTTCATACTTCAAATCCTTTAGAAAATGCATTCTGATGTAAAACATGTTGTTCTAGCAACTTTCTGAGTTTATAAGAGAAATGTTTAAAATGTGTCTTATTTGTGGGCCTTTGTTCCTCAATTATTTTTTGGCTTTGTCCACATTTCTTGAGCTAAGAGGATGAGAGGTATGCATCTATGAAGAACATTCAAAAGCAGTCTGCAGTGCAGTATGGTTTATTATGGAGAGAACCGCAAAACTGATATAGAGAGAATAGTGGTATAAATGAGTGTGGGATGGTATACAAGAAGTAAAGAGGGCTGACATTTATTTACAAAATAGCATAGTAGCACAGATAGAAAACTACAGTAATATAGTATGTTTGCATGCAAAACTTAATCATCAGTAAAATAAATGTGCATATTGATAAAATCAATACCAAAAAGAATGAAACAGGAGTTGTCAAATGCAATCCATTAGAGCATCCTGGATAACTGGGATGAATCCAGGGCTCTCACAGAAGAAAGGGTTTTGAAAAAACTCCTTAAACTGAAAGACAAGGCATTGGGGTGAGGTGTAAGTCACCCCATCATATTTAAATGACTAAGGGGCAAACCAGTTACCTGTAGATGAGCATTTAACGAAACATTAAAAAGATGAGATGGTATGTGAAGAAGAGAAGAAACCTGATGTAAATGCGTTTCCCCTGATAGATGTCAGAATAACCCAACAGCAGTAAACTACCACTCTTTCTGTTTATTTTCATCATAAGATGAGAGTGAAAAACTTGCTGATTACATAACCTTTAGAGGGACATAACACATGAGACATAATGGATTTAGAGCCAGTAACAGTTTTGCTTGATGACCAGAATATTAATTAGGGTGGCCTTATGGTAATGGGACAAGGTGCCTGTTTGTGCTGCCAGTGAACTGCATTCAGATAGTAGTCCTTGTTTCACAGGCATGGCCAGGAAGAGAGGTAGTGCATGTTAAAACTGCTATCTGACATGTCTCTGCTAGTGGTGGGGAAAGGTACTTATCACACTAAAATGACCCCATTACTGATGTCTGTGGGGGGATTCTAGTGACGGTCAATAACATGCAGCTGCGTCCCCTGGTATTCTTACTGCATGGAATAGAGTGCAATCAGGAAATGAGTGTAACGTTTAAGCATGCAGCTGGGGAAGGAATAGGTTAAGGACTTATAATAGCCCTTTTGCCTCCCTAACTGATGCACAAAGGACACTCATTGATGTCATTTAAGTTAATGTTTGTCATGGTATTCTGCTGCTTTAAAAAGTGTCCTTTTGAGGCATGAAGCCCTCCAACCTTCCAAGCTGCATTTGTGCCCCTGAATCCCCTATTTATTTTAAAAAAGTAATGTTTCTGTATCTTGGGGAAAAGTCGAGTTTCTACCAGAAATGGCCTAATTTTATAAATATAGACAGCATGATGACTTCTTGGTAAAATGTTCTCCTCACACTTGCTAGGTCTAGGATTCAAGTCATTGTCTGTGTGCTGTTTTGCATATTGTCTTTTTTTCCTCTGGGTAATCTAGTTGCATCCTACCTTCCAGATACATTGGGTGTTGGTCATACTAAACTGATTTTATATATATATATATATATATATATATATATATATATATATATATATATATATATAGTATTTACATTTCCCCATTGTGGCAAAAAGAGTTTCAAGAGTGACCAGTTCACTTACTGACTTAAGCTAACAAGCAACCCAATAAATAAATGTGTGCTTTTAGCACTTGTGCATTATAGCACAATTACTCATTGTAGAGCACTTGTGATACTCCCACCATTCACTGCTACATGATGGCAGACATAACCAACTACCCACAATTCTTGCACTTACAAGGAAACAGATGGGAGAGTCCAAAAATATAAACTGGTCTAATGGGGAAGAACGACAAAAGGAAAAGGCAGTTAGCTGGTAATGGAGTCAACATGTAACCTGTAAAGACATCATTAAAGTATTTATCACAATGTTGTGTAGATTAAACAAATTGGGCAACTCTGAAGGGTAAAATAAAACAGAAGTATGAGTGAAGTTGTGAGTCAACAATAGTAAACATGAGATACTAATAAATTAAATCCACTCTGAAGAACACATGATTTCTAGTGCAGAAGTACAGACGTCATTGAAGGGCTTTCTTCTTTCAATGTGCAAGTGTAGTTTCATGGTGTCTGGAATGAAAAAGAGATATCACAAGAATTATATGGAAACTTCCTTTTAGATTACAGTTGAACAGATCAAGAGGTTATCTGATGTTTGCTAATTTGTAAAACTCCATATGCTGTAATATTTCTACTATCCTGTTTCTAAAGAAGGAAAACTAAGCTGCCAAAGGTAATGTTATGCTACCATCATATTCTGGGATTAGAAAGTAATTTTTATCCCTTCGGTGAAACTTAATGAATACTAAAGAAGTGACATATTTTGCCATGTATGACTCATAGTTGTATGTAAATTACTTTGATATTCATGTGTTTATAAGTGTGGAAAAATGTTTTTCTTGTATTCAATTTGGAATTATTCTCAGTATATTTTCTATAATAAATTGGACTGTTTAAGAACTGTAAGACAAGGAGAAGTTTATTTACTCAGATACAACTGTTAAATGCATAACTTTCTAACAATAATTTGAGTCACTGCCATCTATAACAAGCAAAAGGTACATCAGCTAAGTACAAAGCAATTTAACTGACGTATTGTTTTCATTCTAAAACATGTTTTCTGAAACCTGTCTTAACAAGTTGTACTTCCTTCATATCATTAATTTTGGCTTGGGTCACACTTGTAAAGAAACCCTTGGACCAGCCCACCTACCCATTAGCAAAATAAATAAATACATTTGTGTTTCACAAAAAAAAAAAAAATGCATTTGTATTTCACAAAAAAAAAAAAAAAAAAAAAACATTCAGCACAAGAACCTATAAGAATAAATGTCAAAGAATACAGTGCATCATTTTATTCCTTGAGAGCAGATGTCACTATGTCATATGAAGAGTTTAAATCTGATAAAGAACACGTATAATCTTTGGAATATGCAAATGAAAGAAGTATCATTAATATAATGATATCATATGTAAGTGATCAAGAAATGTTAGCTAAGCAGTTTAATTTGGAGTCCTATTTGTGATACAGTGCTTTGAAATTGGCAGTGTTAGCTGTGCAATGCCGCACTTCAATCTGTCTTTATATTTATTAATAGAATGATTCCACATTTGTTAGAAAGGAAAGTTACACAATTAAAAAAAAAATAAATTTTAATTTTTATATTGAAATATTAGAAGGAGACTTAAAGATGCTGCACTATATAGGTATGACTCACCATGATGCTCATTGCCGGTATTCCTGATAAAGGAAACTTTATCTACAAAACAATATAGCAATAGCCCATGGCCGGGTGTGGGTAATGCTGGATTTACCCATGGTTTGTGTGGTTTGGTCATGAGGGCAAAAGCCACAAATGTTATGAGGAATGAAGTCACTAAATAATGACATGCTTTTCAGTTTCAGACTTTCTTTCCTTCAGACTAATACCTGTCTACCATATACCAATAGAAAAAAAATCTATCTGCTCAACGGTACTTTAGCAGCCAGAGTTTTTCCTATTGGTATATGCTCAGTTTACAATGGACATGCTGGTTGGGCTATCTAATCAGAGCACTCACTTTTGAATGTCAATGGCCAGTGATTGTATAATCTGAAATCATTTCACAAGAAAGGGAAGAAAGGGCTTTGCAGTTCTCAAAACTTGTTGGATCTGGCAGTATATACGTACTTATAAAGAGACAAGGTGGTCGATTAAAACCATAAAGTTTCACTGATATATATTCTCACTCTGTTTCCCTTTCAGTGTTCTTCTTCTGTTTATTATGATGTGATAGTTACATAAACAGTGCACTATATAAATGAGCATCTTGCAGATGCAATGGTTTAACAAGGAAAACAGGCTGTCTGTTATGACAAAATGTTCCAGGATACACTATGCACACCTTTATCCTAGTTTCATTTTCACAGACAATGGAAATTTTAAGACCAACTTGAATTTCTGATGCAAGATTTTCATCCTGCTATAACGTTTGTATTACTATGCCCATAGTCAAACGGCAAAGGGAATACAGTACATACAGTGGATATAAAAATTGTACACACCCCTGTTAAAATGCCAGGTTTTGTGATATAAAAAAAACGAGACCACAATAAATCATTTCAAAACATTTCCCACCTTTAATGTGACCTATAACCTGTACAATTCAATTGTAAAACAAACAAATCTGTTAGGGGAAAAAATAAAAAATGTACAATAAGCTGGGTGCATAAGTGTGCACACCCTTAAACTAATACTTTGTTGAAGCACCTTTTGATTTAATTACAGCATTCAGTCTTCTTGGGTATACACCTGACATCAGTTAAAGAGACTCTGATTAACCCCAAATAAAGTTCAGCTGTCCTAGTAGGATTTTCCTGACATTTACTCAGTTGCCTGCTACAGCAAAATCCATGGTTCACAGAGAGCTTACAAAGCATCAAAGGGATCTCATTGTTGAAAGGTATCAGTCAGGAGAAGGGTACAAAAAAACTTCCACAGCATTGGATATACTATGGAACACAGTGAAGAAAGTCATCAAAAAGTGGAGAAAATATGGGACAACAGTGACATTTCAAAGAACTGGATGTCCCTCCAAAATTGATGAAAAGACAAGACAAAAACTGATCTGGGAGGCTTCCAAGAGACCTACAGCAACACTGACGGAGCTGCAGGAATTTCTGGCAAGTACTGGTTGTGAACTACATATGACAACAATCTTCTGTATTCTCCATATGTCTGGACTATGGGTTAGGGTTGCAAGAGGCCAAAAAAAGACCAAAAAAAAAATAAAAAGGTCTGAAAATCGTGTCTTATGCTGCCCAGTGCTTAACTTCAGTTATATTCAGTT